>NC_052944.1:80281055-80412076 GCF_013358895.1 Oreochromis aureus | reverse complement strand
TATGCCTTAGTGGTAATACTATAACATAACAAATATACTGTGGTTTACCAGACATAGTATGTTTTGCCAAATACTACAATTTTTAAATACTATGAAATTGCAGTAATACTATGATTTTGAAGGAATACTATGATTAGGTAGAAATACTATGCCTTAGTAGTAGTACAATAACATAACATACTGTGATTTACCAGACATAGTATGTTTTGCACAAAACTACGATTTTGCTCAAATACTCAATTGCAGTGATACTATGATTTTGAAGGAATACTATTTGGCAGAAATACTATGTTTGTTTGAAATCTTATAATTTTGCACAAATACTATGTTTAACTAAATAATATCTTTTGACAGAAATTTCTGCTAAAGGTATTATTTCTGCTAGCAGAAATACTGTAATTTTATGGGCAAGAAACATATTGTCCAAGGTGGAGTTGAACCCACGACCTTGGGTTGCAGACCTGTGTCATTACAAGACAGTGAGCATTTGGGAAACAGGGTGATGAGCAGTCAGAATTAGATCGCGTGTGAGGCATAGAGCGCGCTTTTGAGTTACAAAACGTCGTAACTCCAAAACTAGGTGGACTAGGAGCATAATTCTTGTACTGGGTGAATCAGCGGACTTTGGTGTACTTTTGACTGCGATTTCATTACTCTTTGTACATCCGTCGCTGAGATATGACGAGAGAAGAAACTGCAGACCTCAGATATGATTGGCTGGCTGGGAAGCTGGCAGAAATATATAGTAATAGTGTGATTAAGCATAAATACTACATTTAGCAGAAATACTGTATTAAGCACAAATCCTATAAAAAGCAGAAAATACTATATTAAGCACAAATCCTATAAAAAGCAGAAATACTATATTAAGCAATATAAAAACTCCTATAAAATGGTATAAAAAGCAAAAATACTGTAATATGATTTGGTAGAAAACTATAATTAATCAGAAATACTATACTGGGTAGAAATACTATATTTAGCACAAATCTTATAAAATAGCAGAAATAGTATGATTCAGCACAATAGTAATAACTTAAACAGAAAAATTGGAAAAGCAAAATGGACAGATGAAAAAATGCTGAACATGCTAAGGGTCCTTCAAATGTACTTGTTAAATGAAAAAAAACTCAGCAAAAAAAGTGTAACAGTCACACAATCACAAATATGGAAACATATGGAAACACACATGCACAGAGAGACACACACAGGATCAAATTCAGTCAACCAGTCTAAATATATTGAATTTAAATCATACAATAAGATGCTCCCATAAAAACTCTGTCTCGCCTCTCTTTCTCTCTCTGTCACACACACACACACACACACACACACACACACACACACACAGGGAGAGACAAGCAAGTTTCTAGCTCAGTCAAGCAGCCTGGGAGCTGCTAAATTTGAATCCACCAATCAGAGAGGCTGTGTACTTTTTCCCGCCAAAACAGGTGCAGCCGTTTTTACACACACAGAGCACAGAGACAGGATTTCTGCAGTGAATTTCTCATAGTGAGGATTCCTCTCAAACAAATGGCCATAATTTCCCAACCGTAGGGGCTAGAACGGTCATTCTTACACCGCTTTGTTCAGAAGAGATGGGGAATCTTCAGGTGTTGACAACTTATCATTAAAATATGAATTATTAAAGATATTTGACTTCTAATGCACCATAACTGAGTAGAGCAAAGCAAAACTGCCTTGACTTGCCCTCAAACAACGCTTTCTAACTCTAAATCTATTTGGAGTATCAATATCATTCTTTCACCGTAAGAGACAGCAGGCTTTGGTGAACAATCATGGAAATTTTCAGGTCTCTGTGGAAATCCATTAAAAAGATATGACGACGAGAGAAAAAGTGGTTCATTTCAGAGTTTGAAATCTGAAGAAATCTGAGCGAAGGACGAATTTCCTACCCTCAAACAAGTCTAACTCATTTCAGAACGGTAATAGGTGAGAAAATAATTCTTGAATTGTGAGCGTCAGGAGTGTCTGAAGATATACTGGGACAAGCCTTATGTCTTAACTTTGCTTCGTTAAGGAGATATGACGAGTCGAATATGCCTCTCATTACAGAAATCAAGCGGTGATTTTGAACAAGCTCTCCATTGACTTTCTATGGAGAGTTTTGCGACTTTGTGTTGGTCAGAGGAGATTTGCCAAAATTCTATAAATCTCACAACAATGATGGTGACATTTTCTGAAAGCCAGCAAAAATGCCTACGTTTTGATGTATAATTTGTGTGGGTTGAGTGAAAATTGAGTGAGTAGCAAGAAGTTGTTCGGACATGAAGAGAAATTGCCAAAGGTACAGTGGCTCACTTAGAACCAACTGCATAGCAACCATAACAACGCATGTATTTTGTGAAAATCACAAAGATGAAACTCAAAACTTAAAGAGGATAAGATGAAAACGGTAACAGATATGAAAAAGCTGAATCATTCATGAATAGCCCAATAATTTGTGAACATTTTAAAGTTTGAATGGTTGTTCTACGTGAAAGTAGGAAAAAGTAGTTAAGTTTCAAAAACAAGCAAGTTTTAGCAGAATTGCGGAAGTTTCCCATTCATTTCAATGGGACAAATTAAAGGAAAAAAGCTTAATATTTTAAAAAGTATAAGAGTATAAAATACCAAAAGTCATAGCCGGAATTAGCAGAAATAGCAGAATAGTTTAAAACTTGAACGGTGAAAATCGGCTGAAAATTGTTAAAGTAGTTAAGTGCCAAAAAAAGTACAAAAAATTGGCAACTAGAACTAGAAAAATTTGCATTTCCTGCGAAAATGCTGTGTGGATGCCTTAACGCTGAAGCTGTCTGCTGAAAAGCTGAAAAAGATGAAAAGTTGCAAAAAGTTGTATGGTGGTGAAAAAAGAATGTCACCCTGAGCAGGATTCGAACCTGGCCCTACCAGGTGCAAAGCAGCTACTCATCTCACTGTGCCAAATTCACTCTCACAAGATAAGAGATGGAGAGACTGACAATTATGGTGAAATGAGCAGAAACTGCTGAGAATTGCGCTGATGAGAGGTGAAATGGTTGAAAATTTTGCAGAAAAGAGGTGAATCAGCAGAATTTCTGCTGAAAAGAGGTGAAAAAGCAGAAAATTGCAATAAAAGAGATGAATCAGCAGAATTTCTGCTCAAAAGAGTTTTTTCTGAAAACAGCTGAGATCTGTGCTAATAAGAGGTGAAAAGGGTGAAAATTTTGCAGAAGAGGTGAATAAGCAGAATTTCGCTGAAAAGAGGTGAAAATTCTGCTGAAAAGAGTTCAATCAGCAGAATTTCTGCTGAAAAGAGTTCTGCAGAACTTTTCAGAATTCTGCTGAAAAGATGTTTTGCTGAAAATAGCTGAAAAAGCTGGGATTTGTGCTGAAAAGTGGTGAAAAAACTGAAGATTCTGCTGAAAACGGGTTATAAAGCTGAAATTTGTGTTGAAAAGAGTAAAAAAGTTTAACTGTTAACTGAAAGAAATGTTGCCATAAGCGGATTTGAACCCGGGCCTCCCAGTCTGAGCGGACGCTCATCTCACTGAGCTAAAACACAGGTCAACCCGGCAAGGAAAATCAGTGAGGCCACTAATAATATGGCAGAAATGGGCAAAAATATTGCAAAAAATTCAATATCTCAAAAAGTATAGGAGTTATGAGCACCAAAAGTCATTGCCGGAAAGAGCAGAAAGAGCAGAATTTTTTAAAGTTTGAATGGCGAAAATCGGTTAAGAACTGAGGGAGTAGTTAAGTGCCAAAAAGTGTACGGAAGCAACTAGAAGAATAATAATAATAAAGAACTAGAAAAATTTGCATTTCCTCCGAAAATGCTGTGTCGATGCCTTAACGCTGAAGTTGCCTGCTGAAAAGCTGAAAAAGTTGAAAACTTGCAAAAAGTTATATGGCGGTGAAGAAACTGAAAATTCTGCTGAAAACAGCTGAAGAAGCAGAAAATGTTTGCTGAAAAGTGGTGAAAAGCCAAAAACTTCTACTGAAAGGGGTAAAGACAGAGAAATTTTTGCTGAAAAAAAACATTGCCCTAAGCGGGATTCGAACCTGGCCCTCCCGGTCCTAAGACAGCAACTCATCTCACTGAGCCAAAGTCATTCTGACAAAGATGAGGTGGAGAGACTGACAATTCTGCTTAAATGAGCAGAAGCTGCTGAGAATTGTGCTAAGAGGTGAAAAGGCTGAAAATTTTGCAGAAAAGAGGTGAATCAGCAGAATTTCAGCTGAAAAGAGGTAAAGAAGCAGAAAGTTGCGCTGAAAAGAGATGAATCAGCAGAATTTCTGCTCAAAAGAGTTTTTCTGAAAACAGCTGAAATTTGTGCTGATAATAGGGGAAAAGGCTGAAAATTTTGCAGAAGAGGTGAATAAGCAGAATTTGGGCTGAAAAGGGTGAAAATTCTGCTGAAAAGAGTTCAATCAGCAGAATTTCTGCTGAAAAGAGTTCTGCAGAACTCTTTTCAGAATTCTGCTGAAAAGAGGTTTTGCTGACAGCTGAAAAAGCTGGGATTTGTGCTGAAAAGTGGTGAAAAAACTGAAAATTGTGCTGAAAAGGGTGAAAAAGCTTAAATTTGTGTTGAAAAGAGTTAAAAAGTTTAACTGTTAACTGAAAGAAATGTTGCCATAAGCGGGATTTGAACCCGGCCTCCCAGTCTGAGAACGGATGCTCATCTCACTGAGCTAAAACACAGGTCAACCCGGCAAGGAAAATCAGTGAGGCCACTGATAATATGGCAGAAATGGGCAAAAATATTGCAAAAAAATTCAATATCTCAAAAAGTATAGAAGTTATGAGCACCAAAAGTCATTGCCGGAAAGAGCAGAAAGAGCAGAATTTTTAAAGTTTGAATGGCGAAAATCGGCTGAAAACTGAAGGAGTAGTTAAGTGCCAAAAGTGTACGGAAGCAACTAGAAGAATAATAATAATAAAGAATAAAGAGAAACAGGAAAACAATAGTGTGGAAGCCCTTTAAGGGCATCCACAATAAAGAGAAACAGGAAAACAATAGTGTGGAAGCCCTTTAAGGGCATCCACACAACTAGAAAAATTTGCATTTCCTGCGAAAATGCTGTGTGGATGCCTTAACGCTGAAGCTGTCTGCTGAAAAGCTGAAAAAGATGAAAAGTTGCAAAAGTTGTATGGTGGTGAAGAAACTGAAAATTCCGCTGAAAACAAGTGAAGAAGGAGAGATTTTTGCTTAAAAGTGGTGAAAAGCAAAAATTCTACTGCAAAGGGGTAAAGACGGCGAAATTTTGCTAAAAAGTGGTGAAAGAAACCCCCTATGTTGCCATGAGCAGGATTCAACCCGCCCCTCCTGGTCTCAAGGCAGCTACTCATCTCACTGAGCCAAAGTCATTCTCCCAATGAGGAGGTGGAGAGACTGACACTTTTGCTGAAATGAGCAGAAGCTGCTGAGAATTGTGCTGATAAGAGGAGAAAAGGCTGAAAATTTTGCAGAAAAGAGGTGAATCAGCAGAATTTCTGCAGAAAAGAGGTAAAGAAGCAGAAAGTTGCACTGAAAAGAGATGAATCAGCAGAATTTCTGCTCAAAAGTGTTTTTTCTGAAAACAGCTGAGATTTGTGCTAATAAGAGGTGAAAAGGCTGAAAATTTTGCAGAAGAGGTGAATAAGCAGAATTTTCAGCAGAATTCTGCCGAAAAGATGTTTTTGCTGAAAATACCTGAAAAAGCAGGGACTTGTGCTGAAAAGTGGTGAAAAAAAAAAAATATTGCCGTGAGCAGGATTTGAACCTGGCCCTCCTGGTCTCAAGGCAGCCACTCATCTCACTGAGCCAAACTCACTCTTGCAAAGAATAGGTGGAGAGACTCATAATTCTGCTGAAATGAGCAGAAGCTGCTCAAACTTCTGCAGAAAAGAGGTGAATCAGCAGAATTTCTGCTGAAAAGAGGTAAAACAACCTGTTTCTGCTCAAATTCACCAATCAGAGGTACTGCCTCTGTCTGCTTCATCAGGTGGGTACTTGTATGTATTTCTGCCATGGAGCATTAACAAGAATCTGAGGTCCATATTAGAAAAGCTGCTAAAATCATAAAACGTGCGCTGAAAAGAGATGAATCAGCAGAGTTTCTGCTGAAAAGAGTTTTTTTTTCTGAATACAGCCAAAAAGGCTGGAATTTGTGCTGAAAAGGGGTGAAAAAAAATGAAAATTTTGCTGAAAAGGGTGAAGAAGCTAAAGTATACCAAATCAAAGTATTTGTGCCAAAACATAGTGTTTCTGCCATATTGTGGTACTACTACATTACAACATGAATACGGATTAAAGATGAAAGAAACTGGCAACAAATTCCTCCACTACAAACCAGTCTGATACCACTTCTTTGCAGTGTTCACATTGACTAAGGCACTATCCAAAAGGCGCCACAAGAGGGCACTCCAACACAACAGATGACCTATGTACACTGATGCACTTAGTAACAGTCAGCCTCCTTGAATTGGCAGAAATACTGTGATTTAGTAGTAATACTATAACATAACAGATATACTGTGATGTTGCAGACAGACATAGTATGTTTTGCACTACTCATTTGTAGTGAAAGAAATTAGCAATATAAATTAGAGGTCTGTGATAGTGTATAAATTTGTAGGAAAAAAATGTTGACCAAGGTGGGATTGAACGCACGACCTTTGAACTGCAGAGACGTGTCATTACTTACTCTGCTGAAATTAGCAGAAGCTGCTGAGAATTGTGCTGATAAGAGGTGAAAAGGCTGAAAATTTTGCAGAAAAGAGGTGAATCAGCAGAATTTCTGCAGAAAAGAGGCAAAGGAGCAGAAACTTGTGCTGAAAAGAGATGAATCAGCAGAGTTTCTGCTTAAAAGAGTTTTTTTTTTTTTGAAAACAGCCCCAAAAATGGAATTTGTGCTGAAAAGGGTGAAAAAATGAAAATTTTGCTGAAAAGGGGTGAAGAAGCTAAAGTATACCAAATCAAAGTATTTGTGCCAAAACATAGTGTTTCTGCCATATTGTGGTATTTGTGCCACAAAAGTTACTACATTACAACATGAATACGGATTAAAGATGAAAGAAACTGGCAACAAATTCCTCCACTACAAACCAGTCTGATACCACTTCTTTGCAGTGTTCACGTTTACTAAGGCACTACCCAAAAGGCGCCACAAGAGGGCACTCCAACACAAGAGATGAGGTGAATGAGCAGAACTTCTGCAGAAAAGAGGCAGAACAAAAGAGAAAACTGAAAACAGCTTTTGCCATGACCGGGATTTGAACCTGGCCCTTCTGGTCTTAAGGCAGCTGCTCATCTCACTGAACCAAACTCATTCTCACAAAAGCAAGAGATGGAGCAACTGACAATTTTGCTAAATGAGCAGAAGCTGCTGAGAACTGTGCTGAGAAGAAGTGAAAAGGCTGAAAATTTTGCAGAAAAGAGGTGAATCAGCAGAATTTCTGCAGAAAAGAGGTAAAGAAGCAATAAGTTGCGCTGAAAAGAGATGAATCAGCAGAATTTCTGCTCAAAAGAGAGTTTTTTTTCTGAAAACAGCTGAGATTTGTGCTGATAAGAGGTGAAAAGGCTGAACATTTTGCAGAAAAGAGGTGAATCAGCAGAATTTCTGCAGAAAAGAGGTAAAGAAGCAATAAGTTGCGCTGAAAAGAGATGAATCAGCAGAGTTTCTGCTCAAAAGAGTTTTGTTTTTCTGAAAACAGCCAAAAAGCTGGAATTTGTGCTGAAAAGGGTGAAAAAAATGAAAATTTTGCCTACAGGGGTGAAGAAGCTAAAGTATACCAAATCAAAGTATTTGTGCCAAAACATAGTGTTTCTGCCATATTGTGGTACTACTACATTACAACATGAATACGGGATTAAAGATGAAAGAAACTGGCAACAAATTCCTCCACTACAAACCAGTCTGATACCACTTCTTTGCAGTGTTCACGTTTACTAAGGCACTACCCAAAAGGCGCCACAAGAGGGCACTCCAACACAAGAGATGACCTATGTACACTGATGCACTTAGTAACAGTCAGCCTCCTACTTAGCCATTACGTAATACAGCGATATTACAGTGTACAAATTCACATAAATTTGCAGGGGAAAAAACAAAGCAGGAACGAGCCCAAAACAATAAAATAACTGGGCTGCCATAGCTATTGCTAACTAGCACACATACGCTAAAGGTAACTAAAACCAATACCAACCAATGTTTTTGCAGAAACACTGTAATTTCACTCAAATACTATGAAATAGCAGTAATACTATGATTTGGCAGAAATACTATGTCTTTGCAGAAACACTGTAATTTCACTCAAATAATATGAAATAGCAGTAATACTATGATTTGGCAGAAATACTATGTTTCAGTACAAATACTATGACAAAGCAGAAATACTATGACTTAGAAGTAATACTATAACAAAAGGGATTCCTCAAAATACTATGAAATTGCAGTAATTCTATGATTTGGCAGAAATACTGTACTTCGTACAAATACAATGCTTTGGTACAAATACTATATTTTGATTTCAATACTATGATTTGGCACGTAGTAGTATGATTTAGTACAAATACTACGAATTGGCAGAAATACTGTGACTTAGTAGTAATACTATAACATAACAGATATACTATGATTTTGCAGACAGTCTATGTTTTTGCACAACTAGCACAATATGGCAGAAATACTATGATTTGGCACAAGTACTATGATTTAGTACAAATACTCTTATTGGCACAAATACTATGTTTCAGTACAAATACTACGATTTGGCAATAATACTGGGTTTTAGCACAACTACTGAGATTTGGGTGAAATACCATGATTTAGAAGAAATACTATGACTTCAAGACAAATACAATGTTTTGGTTCAAATAATATGATTTGCAAAAATACTATGATTTCAAGACAAGTACCATGATTTAGTACAAATACTACGATTTCGCTCAAATACTATGGAATTGCAGTAATACTATGATTTTGAAGGAATACTATGATTTGATAGAAATACTATGCCTTAGTAATACTATAACATAACAGATATACTATGATTTTGCAGAAATTCTATGTTTTGCACAAATACTACAATTTGGCAGAAATACTATGTTTGGGCAGTAATACTATGATTTGCTATAAATACTATGATTTGGCACATATACTATAATCAGCAGATATACTATAACATAACAGAAATTCTACGACTTAGTAGTAACACTATAATATAACAGAAATTTTAACTGGACACAAATAACATGATTTGCCCCAAAACCATGATTTGGCAAAAAATACCATGATTTGGCACAAATACGATGATATTGCAGAAATACTATGATTGGGTACAAATACTATGATTTGGCACAAGTACTATGAATAAGTACAAATACTATGATTTGGCAGAAATACTATGACTTAGCAGAAATACTATGTTTTAACATAAATAATATCTTTTGACAGAAATTTCTGCTAAAGGTACTATTTCTGCTTTTAGCAGAAATACTGTAATTTTGCATAAACACTATGATTTGGGATAAATACTATGATTTGGCAGATATACTATATTCAGCAAATATACTATAACATAACAGACATTCCTCCACTTAGTAGTAATCTCATAACATAAAATAAATATTATGGTTCTGCCCAAAAACCATGATTTGGCACAAATACCATGATTTGTCAAAAATACTATGATTTAGCAGAAATACTATGATTGAGCAGAAGTACTAAGATGTAGTAGAAGTACTTTGATTTAGCACAAATACTATTATGGAGGAGTAATACTTTAACATGGGAGAAATATTGATACTCACACACACATACACAGAGAGCAAAGTGTACAGTGGCTGTTAAGAGTCTGTGCTTGGTATATCTAGGTCAGCTAAATTGGCTGCACCTGCTGTAATCAGCACTTACACACACAGACACAGACACAGCTATGAGTTTTCTGCAGTGTATTTCTCACATTCAGGATTCCCCTCGAACAAATGGCCATAATTTCCTAACCGTAGGGGCTAGAACGCTCATTCTGACACCGATTTGTTCAGAAGAGATGGGAAAACTTCAGGCCTTCATAATTCAGAGATAAAATGTAAATTATTGAAGATATATGACTTGTAATACACTGTAACTGAGTAGAGGCGAAGCAAAACTGCCTTGACTTGCCCTCAAACAACGTTTTGTAACTCTAAATCTATATGGAGCATCAAAATCATTCTTTCACCGTAAGAAACAGCACGCTTTGGTGAACAGTCATGGAAATTTTCAGGTCTCTGTTGAAATCAATCAAAAAGATATGACGAGAGAAAAAGTGCCTCATTTCCAGAGTTTGAAATCTGAAGAAATCTGAGCGAGGGAAAAATTTCCTACCCTCAAACAAGTGTAATTCATGGCCAAACGGTAATAGGTGAGGAAAAATTCTTGAATTGTGAGCATCAGGGATGTCTGAAGATATATTGGCACAAGCGTCATGTCTCAACTCTGTTTCGTTAAGGAGATATGACGATTTGAAAATGCCTCTCATTAGAGAATTCCAGCGCTGATTTTGAAGAAACTCTCCATTGACTTTCTATGGAGAGTTTTGAGACTTTATGTTACTCTGAGGAGATTTGCAAAAAATCTATAAGTCCCACAACACTGATAGTGACATTTTCTGAAAGCCAGCAAAAATACCTACGTTTTGATGTATAATTTGTGGGGGTTGAGTGGAAATTGAGCGAGTAGCAAGAAGTTGTTCAGACATGAAGAGAAAATTCAGAAAGGACGAGTGCACACTCTGAGTTAATTGCATAGCAACCATAACAACGCATGTATTTTCTGAAAAATCACAATTTTGCAACTGAAAACTTAAAGAGGTATAAAATTAAAACGGTAGAAGATCTGAAAAAGCTGAATCATTCAGGAATAGCCCAATAGTCTGAGAACATTTTAAAGTTTGAATGGAGTTTCTAGGTGAAAGTATGACAAAGTAGTTAAGTTTCAAAGACAAGCAAGTTTTAGCAGAATTGTGGAAGTTTTCCATTCATTTCAATGGGACAAATTAAAGGAAAAAAGTGTAATATTTTAAAAAGTATAACAGTAATAAACACCAAAAGTCATTGCCGGAAAGAGCAGAAAGAGCAGAACAGTATAGAGTTTGAACTGAGAAAATCGGCTGAAAACTGAGGAAGTAGTTAAGTGCCAAAAAGTGTACGGAAGCAACTAGAAGAATAACTAGAAAAATTTGCATTTCCTGCGAAAATGCTGTGTGGATGCCTTAACGCTGAAGCTGTCTGCTGAAAAGCTGAAAACGATGAAAAGTTGCAAAAAGTTGTATGGTGGTGAAAAAAAACCCATCACCCTGAGCAGGATTCGAACCTGGACCTCTTGGGCTCAAGGAAGCTACTCATCTCACTGAGCTAAACTCATTCTCTCAAAAAAGAGGAGGAGAGACCGACAATTCTGCTAAAATGAGCAGAAGCTGCTGAGAATTGTGCTGAGAAGAGGTGAAAAGGCTGAAAATTTTGCAGAAAAGCGGTAAATCAGCAGAATTTCTGCAGAAAAGAGGCAGATCAGCAGAATTTCTGCAGAAAAGAGGCAGAACAAAAGAGAAAACTGAAAACAGGTTTTGCCATGACCTGGATTTGAACCTGGCCCTTCTCGTCTCAAGGCAGCTGCTCATCTCACTGAACCAAACTCATTCTCACAAAAACAAGAGATGGAGCAACTGACAATTTTGCTAAATGAGCAGAAGCTGCTGACAATTGTGCTGATAAGAGGTGAAAAGGCTGAAAATTTTGCAGAAAAGAGGTGAATCAGCAGAATTTCTGCAGAAAAGAGGCAAAGAAGCAGAAACGTGCGCTGAAAAGAGATGAATCAGCAGAGTTTCTGCTAAAAAGAGTTGTCTTTTTTCTGAATACAGCCAAAAAAGCTGGAATTTGTGCTGAAAAGGGGTGAAAAAAATGAAAATTTTGCTGAAAAGGAGTGAAGAAGCTGAAGAAGCTAAAGTATACTAAATCAAAGTATTTGTGCCAAAACATAGTGTTTCTGCCATATTGTGGTACTACTACATTACAACATGAATACGGATTAAAGATGAAAGAAACTGGCAACAAATTCCTCCACTACAAACCAGTCTGATACCACTTCTTTGCAGTGTTCACGTTTACTAAGGCACTACCCAAAAGGCGCCACAAGAGGGCACTCCAACACAAGAGAAGAGGTGAATGAGCAGAATTTCTGCTGAAAAGAGGCAGAAGGTTCTGTATGTAGAAAAAGAAACACTGTTGAACCATGTGTGAAATAAATAAAGAAATGAAATGAAAGAACAACCTGGTTCTGCTCAAATTCACCAATCAGAGGTACTGCCTCAGTCTGCTTCATCAGGCTGTGTACTTGTTTCTGCCATGGAGCGTTAACAAGAATCTGAGGTCCATATTAGAAAAGCTGCTAAAATCATAAAACTTTGCAGAATTGTAATAAATTAGCAATATAAATTACAGGTCTGTGATAGTGTATAAATTTGTAGTGAAAAAAAAACATGTGGACCAAGGTGGAATTGAACCCACGACCTTTGGGCTGCAGACCCGTGTCATTACCAAATGCGCCACTGGCAAAGAGAGCCAGTGCCTGGAAAACAGGGAGATGAGCAGTCAGAATCATATCGCAGTGAGAGGCGTAAAGCGCCGTTTTCTGGAGTTACAAAATGTCGTGTAACTCAAAAACTAGGTGGGATAGAAGCACAATTCCTTTACTGGGTGAATCAGCAGAATTTCATGAACTTTGACTGCGATAGCTCTTTGTACCTCCGTCGCGGAGATATGACGAGAGAAGAAACGGCTTCATTTTAAGAGTTTGAAAACAAACGTAATTTATGGCTCATGAGTTTGAAAACAAACGTAATTTATGGCTCAACAGTAAGATGACAGTAAAAACTGCTCCAACCGTGAGTGTCAGCAGTGTCTGAAGATGAATTGGCACAAGCCTCTCGTCTTAACTTTGCTTTATTAAAATTATTGTGGCATGCAGATGAATCTTGCAAAGAAGCTCACAGGGAGAGATTGAGCCTGTATTTCCACCCCAAGCTGGTAGGGGAGTTTTTATTGAACATACTTGCTTGTGCCACAATGTGCTTCAAGGGTCAATAACAGCATAACAGAACTCACTTATGGTACTGCATTCTTCCTATAAAACAATAACTGTCAGTGACTTTGTACCGTAGTATAAACACAACATTCAAGACAACAGTTAAAAGTAACGTAACCATAAACAATGAAACAAGAACATCTAAAATGCAGCACATGTCCCAAGGCATGATGGGAGAGAACTAGCTGTTCCCCAACACGCCACATTATTTATGATTTATGATTTGGCAGAAACACTGGGACTTGGTATAAATACTATGATTTACATGAAATACTTTGACTTAGCAGAAATTCTGTAATCTAGCAAAAGCACTACAGCATAGCAGAAATTCTATGATTGAGCAGAATTACTAGGATTTAGCACAAACACTATGATTTGTCTAAAAAAACCCTTTATTTTGCAGTTATATTGTGATTTGGCAGAAATACTATGCTTTGGAACAAATACCAAGATTTGGCAGAAATACTATGAGCAGTAATAATATAACATAGCAGAAATACTGTTATTTTGTGGAAATACTATGCTTTGGCACAAATACCATGATTTGGCCCACATACTATGATTTAGCAGAAATACTAAGATGTAGTAGAAGTACTTTGATTTAACAGAAATACTATTATGGAGGAGTAATACTTTAACATGGGAGAAATATTGATACAGACACACAAACATACACATACACAGAGCCTAAAGGGAACAGGGGCTGTTAAGAGTCTGGGCTTGGTATATCTAGGTCAGTTAAATTAGCTGCACCTGCTGTAATCAGCCCTTACACACACAGACACAGAGAGAGGTATAAGTTTTCTGCAGTGTATTTCTTACATTCACATTCAGGATTCCCCTCGAACCTCCTGGTCTCAAGGCAGCTACTCATCTCACTGAGCCAAACTCATTCTCACAAAAAGAGGTAGATAGACTGACAATTGTGCTGAAATTATCAGAAGCTGCTGAGAACTGTGCTGATAAGAGGCAAAAGGATGAAAATTTTGCAGAAAAGAGGTGAATCAGCAGAATTTCTGCAGAAAAGAGGCAAAGAAGCAGAACGTTGCGCTGAAAAGAGGTGAATCAGCAGAGTTTCTGCTGAAAAGAGTTTTTTTTCTGAAAACAGCCAAAAAGCTGGAATTTGTGCTGAAAAGGGGTGAAAAAATGAAAATTTTGCTGAAAAGGGTGAAGAAGCTAAAGTATACCAAATCAAAGTATTTGTGCCAAAACATGGTATTTCTGCCATATTGTGGTATTTATGCCACACAAAAGTTACTACATTACAACATGAATACGGATTAAAGATGAAAGAAACTGGCAACAAATTCCTCCACTACAAACCAGTCTGATACCACTTCTTTGCAGTGTTCACGTTTACTAAGGCACTAAAGGTAACTAAAACCAATACACACAAGTAGCAGGGTAAACATCTTAAGCATGGAACATTAACTCACGTTTATGTGACACACACCATCCCCAACAAATACAGGATGGGCTATTTGCTCCCCTTCCCAGCAGCTCTCTCCTCAATTGTTAGCCCAGGAACGAAGGAAGACCATCTAGCTCAGAAGTCCCATGAATTCCCTCACTGCTCAGAGGCTGCTGGGTAATGTAGCTCACACTAACACAGGTTTTTCTACAAGCACAAATACTATAACATAGCAGAAATACTGTGATTTTGTTGAAATACTATGCTTTAGGACAAATACTATGATTTGGCAGAAATACTATGTTTTAGGACATATACTATGATTTGGCTCAAATACTATGATATAGCAGCAATACTATGTTTTGGTACAAATGCTGTGCTTAGGCACAAATATTATGATTTGGCAGACACTATGATTTAGCAGAGATAATATGATTTGGCAGAAATACTAAACTTTGGCACAAATACTATAATTGAGTGCAAGTACTTTAAGATAACAGAAATACTATGATTTAGCAGAAATACAATGTTTTTGCAGAAACACTGTAATTTCACTCAAAGACTTTGAAATAGCCGTAATACTATGATTTGGCAGAACATAACAGAAATTCTACGACTTAGTAGTAATACTATAACATAACAGAAATATTAATTGGGCACAAATACTATAATTTGGCACAAGTACCATGTTTTGGCAAAATCCCATAATTTGGCACAAATACTATGATTTGGCAGACACTATGATTTAGCAGATATAATATCATTTGGCAGAAATACTAAAGTTTGGCACAAATACAATAATTGAGTACTTTAAGATGAGAGAAATACTATGATTTAGCAGAAATACAATGTTTTTGCAGAAACACTGTAATTTCACTCAAATACTATGAAATAGCAGTAATACTATGATTTGGCAGAAATACTATGTTTCAGTACAAATACTATGACTTAGAAGTAATACTATAACAAAAGGGATTCCTCAAAATACTATGAAATTGCAGTAATTCTATGATTTGGCAGAAATACTGTACTGTGACAAATACAATGCTTTGGTACAAATACTATATTTTGATTTCAATACTATGATTTGGCACGAGTAGTATGATTTAGTACAAATACTACGAATTGGCAGAAATACTGTGACTTAGTAGTAATACTATAACATAACAGATATACTATGATTTTGCAGACAGTCTATGTTTTTGCACAACTAGCACAATATGGCAGAAATACTATGTTTCAGTACAAATACTACGATTTGGCAATAATACTGGGTTTTAGCACAACTACTGAGATTTGGGTGAAATACTATGATTTAGCAGAAATACTATGACTTCGTACAAATACAATGTTTTGGTTCAAATAATATGATTTGCAAAAAATACTATGATTTGGTACAAGTACCATGATTTAGTACAAATACTACAATTTCGCTCAAATACTATGAAATTGCAGCGATACTATGATTTTGAAGGAATACTATGATTTGGTAGAAATACTATGCCTTAGTAGTAATACTATAACATAGCAGATATAATGTGATTTTGCAGACATAGTATGTTTTTGCACAAATACTATGATTTTGCTCAAATACTATGGAATTGCAGTAATACTATGATTTGGAATACTATGATTTGGTAGGAATACTATGCCTTAGTAGTAATACTATAACATAACAGATATACTATGATTTTGCAGAAATTCCATGTTTTTCACAAATACTACAACAACTACTACTACAAATACTACAAGAAATACTATGTTTGGGCAGTAATACTATTATTTGCTATAAATACTATTATTTGGCACATATACTATAATCAGCAGATATACTATAACATAACAGAAATTCTACGACTTAGTAGTAACACTATAATATAACAGAAATTTTAACTGGGCACAAATAACATGATTTGGCACAAATTTGGCAAAAAGACACCATGATTTGGCACAAATACGATCATATTGCAGAAATACTATGATTGGGTACAAATACTATATGTTTTAGCACAAAAAAAATATGTTTTGGCTCAAAACTTTTATTTTGCAGTTATACTATGATTTGGAAGAAAAACTATGCTTTGGAACAAATACCATGATTTGGCAGAAATACTATGAGCAGTAAAAATATAACATAGCAGAAATACTATTATTTGGGTGAATGCTATTGTTTGGCACAAACACTATGATTTAGCACTGTACAGAATGGTGTACGTCAGTTTAATGCTGGGTGGTGCTGCAATAGTAGCTATCCTCGGTCAGAAGGAGAGGCTGGCATCCAGGGATTAGATTTCCACAGGTGGAGTTTATTGGCAGTCAGATGGATGTTACAGGGAGATATGGCATACAGTAGGAGGATGTGGAGTGGTGATATGGTGTGGTTTCTATGATTAAGAACAGGGTATACATTACAACGGATTAAAGATTAAAGATGCTATAAATACTATTATTTGGCACATATACTATAATCAGCAGATATACTATAACATAACAGAAATTCTACGACATAGTAGTAATACTATAACATAACAGAAATATTAATTGGGCACAAATACTATAATTTGGCACAAGTACCATGTTTTGGCAAAATCCCATAATTTGGCACAAATACTATGATATGGCAGAAATAGTATGATTGGGTACAAATACTATGATTGGGCAGAAATACTATGATTGGGTACAAATACTATGATTTAGCAGAAATACTATGTTTTAACATAAATAATATCTTTTGACAGAAATTTCTGCTAAAAGGTACTATTTCTGCTTTTTAGCAGAAATACTGCAATTTTGTATAAATACAATGATTTGGGATAAATACTATGATTTGGCAGATATACTGTATTCAGCAAATATGCTATAACATAACAGACATTCCTCCACTTAGTAGTAATACTATAACATAAAATAAATATTATGGTTTTGCCCCAAAACCATGATTTGGCACAAACACCATGAATTTTCAAAAATACTATGATTTAGCAGAAATACTATGATTGAGCAGAAGTACTAAGATGTAGTAGAAGTACTTTGATGTAGCACAAATACTATTATGGAGGAGTAATACTTTAACATGGGAGAATTATTGAGACACACACACACATACACAGAGAGCAAAAGTGTACAGGGGCTGTTAAGAGTCTGGGCTTGGTATATCTAGGTCAGCTAAATTGGCTGCACCTGCTGTAATCAGCCCTTACACACACAGACACAGAGAGAGCTATGGCTTTTCTTCAGTGTATTTCTCACATTCAGGATTCCCCTTGAACAAATGGCCATAATTTCCTAACCGTAGGAGCTAGAACGCTCATTCTGACACCGTTTTGTTCAGAAGAGATGGGGAATCTGCAGGTCTTCATAAATCAGAGATAAAATATAAATTATTGAAGATATATGACTTGTAATACACTGTAACTGAGTAGAGGCGAAGCAAAACTGCCTTGACTTGCCCTCAAACAACGTTTTGTAACTCTGAATCTTTATGGAGCATCAAAATCATTCTTTCACCGTAAGAAACAGCACGCTTTGGTGAACAGTCATGGAAATTTTCAGGTCTCTGTGGAAATCCATCAAAAGATCTGACGAGAGAAAAAGTGCCTCATTTCCAGAGTCTGAAATCTGAAGAAATCTGAGCGAGGGACAAATTTCCTATCCTCAAACAAGTATAATTCATGGCCAAACGGTAATAGCTGAGAAGAAACTTCTTGAATTGTGAGCATCAGGGTGTCTGAAGATATATTGGCACAAGCCTCATGTCTCAACTTTGTTTCGTTAAGGAGATATGACGATTTGAAAATGCTTCTCATTAGAGAAATCCAGCGCTGATTTTGAAGAAACTCTCCATTGAGTTTCTATGGAGAGTTTTCAGACTTTGTGTTACTCTGAGGAGATTTGCAAAAATCTATAAGTCCCACAAGAATGATAGTGACATTTTCTGAAAGCCAGCAAAAATACCTACGTTTTGATGTATAATTTGTGGGAGTTGAGTGGAAATTGAGCGAGTAGCAAGAAGTTGTTCAGACATGAAGAGAAAATTCAGAATAGACGAGTGTACACTCTGAGTTAATTGCATAGCAACCATAACAACGCATGTATTTTCTGAAAATCACAATTTTGCAACTCAAAACTTAAAGAGGTATAAAATTAAAACGGTAGAAGATCTGAAAAAGCTGAATCACTCAGGAATAGCCCAATAATCTGAGAACATTTTAAAGTTTGAATGGAGTTTCTAGGTGAAAGTATGACAAAGTAGTTAAGTTTCAAAACCAAGCAAGTTTTAGCAGAATTGTGGAAGTTTTCCATTCATTTCAATGGGACAAATTAAAGGAAAAAAGTGTAATATTTTAAAAAGTATAACAGTAATAAACACCAAAAGTCATTGCCGGAAAGAGCAGAAAGAGCAGAACAGTATAGAGTTTGAACTGAGAAAATCGGCTGAAAACTGAGGAAGTAGTTAAGTGCCAAAAAGTGTACGGAAGCAACTAGAAGAATAATAATAATAAAGAATAAAGAGAAACAGGATCTCAATAGTGTGGAAGCCCTTTAAGGGCATCCACACAATAATAATAAAGAATAAAGAGAAACAGGAACTCAATAGTGTGGAAGCCCTTTAAGGGCATCCACACAATAATAATAAAGAATAAAGAGAAACAGGAACTCAATAGTGTGGATGCTTAAAGCATCCACACAATAAAGAATAAAGAGAAACAGGAACTCAATAGTGTGGATGCCTAAAGCATCCACACAACTAGAAAAATTTGCATTTCCTGCGAAAATGCAGTGTGGATGCTGTAATGCTGAAGCTGTCTGCTGAAACTAGCAGAAAAAGCTGAAAAGTTGCAGAAATTGTAAAAACTTTGCAGAAGCAAAGGAACTTTGCTAAAATGTAGTAACTTAGCAGAACTGTAATATCTTAGAGGAAACATAATACTTGGCAGAAATACAATAGCATAGCAGAACTTAGCAGAAATATTGTAACTTAACAGAAACACGATAACTTCTCAAAAATACAAGAATTTAGGAGAAAGAGTATAAGATAACAGAAAGAATATATTTAGCCAAACATTCTTAAACATTACAGAAATACTATGACTTAGAAAAACGGTACAACATAGAAAAAATGCTGCGATTTACCAGAGACACTGTAATATACTATTAATATTGAAATTTTAAAAAAATACTATGTTTTAGCACAAATACTGTAATTTGACAGAAATACTATCATTTGGTAGAAATACTATGTTTCAGCAGAAATACTCTGGTTTAGCACAAATATTATAACATAGCAGAAATACAATTATATGGCAGAAATGCTATATTTAGAAAGAAAAATATAATATAGTAGAAATACTATGATTTAGCACAAATACTGTAATCAGCACATATACTGTAACATGACTGAAATTCCTCCACTTAGTAGTAATACTATAACATAAAACAAATGTTATGATTTGGCACAAAACCATAATTTGGCAAAATACTATGATTTAGCAGACTGAGGTCCATATTACAAAAGCTGCTAAAATCATAAAAGGTTGCAGAATTGTAATAAATGATGAATATGAATTAGTGGTCTGTGATAGTGTATTAATTTGTAGGAAAAAAACACATGTTGCCCAAGGTGTAATTGAACCCACGACCTTTGGGTTGCAGACCTGTGTCATTACCAACTGTGCCACTGGGAAAGAGAGCAAACGCCTGGAAAACAGGGTGATGAGCAGTCAGAATCAGATTGCGGTGAGGCGAAAACGCCGTTTTTGCAGTTACAAAACGTCGTGTAACTCAAAAACTAGGTGGACTAGAAGCATAATTTTGTACTGGGTGAATCAGCGTACTTTTCGTGTACTTTGACTGTGATTTGCATTGCTCTTTGTACATCTGTCACTGAGATATGACGAGAGAAGAAAGGGCAGACCCCAGATATGATTGGCTGGCTGGGAAGCCGTGCAGGCCCTGATATGTATTTGTATGTATCAGTCCTCACAGAGGATTAGCTGCCTGGGGACCTGGCAGAAATATATAGAAATAGTATGATTAAGCATAAATACTACATTTTTAGAAAAACTATATATTAAGCACAAATCCTATAAAAAGCAGAAATACTATATTAAGCAATATAAATATCCTCTAAAAATCCTATAAAAAGCAGTAAAACTGTACTATGATTTGGTAGAAAAACCTAATTAATCAAAAATACTAAATTTGGCAGAAATAGCAGAAACACTATATTTAGCACAAATCTTATGAAATAGCAGAAAGAGTATGATTTAGCAGAAATGCTGTATTTAGCACAAATACTGAAAAGCAGCAGAAATGCTATGACTCAACACAATAGTAATAACTTAAATAGAAAAATTGGAAAAGCAAAATGGACAGCTGAAAGAATCCTGAACATGCTAAGGGTCCCTCAAATGTTATTGTTAAATGAAAAAAATCAGCAAAAAAAAGTATAACAGTGACACAATCACAAATATGGACACATATGGAAACACACATGCACAGAGAGACACACACAGGATCAAATTCAGTCAACCAGTCTAAATATATTGAATTTAAATCATATAATAAGATGCTCCCATAAAAACTCTCTCTCGCCCTCCCTTTCTCTCTCTCTCTGTCACACACACACACACACACACACACACACACACACACACACACACAGAGGGACAGAGAAGAAACTTTCTAGGTCAGTCAAGCAGCCTGGGAGCTGCTAAATTTGAATCCACCAATCAGAGAGGCTGTGTACTTTTTCCCGCCAAAACAGGTGCAGCCCTTTGTACACACACTCAGCACAGACAGAGACAGGATTTCTGCAGTGTATTTCTCATAGTGAGGATTCCTCTCAAACAAATGACCATAATTTCCTAACCGTAGGTGCTAGAACAGTCATTCTTACACCGTTTTGTTCAGAAGAGATGGGGGAATCTTCAAGTGTTGACAATTTATCATTACAATATGAATTATTAAAGATATTTGACTTGTAATGCACCATAACTGAGTAGAGGCAAGCGAAAACTGCCTTGACTTGCCCTCAAACAACGCTTTCTAACTCTAAATCTATTTGGAGTATCGATATCATTCTTTCACCGTGAAGAGACAGCAGGCTTTGGTGAACAGTCATGGAAATTTTCAGGTCTCTGTGGAAATCCAAAAAAAAGATATGACGAGAGAAAAAAGTGGTTCATTTCCAGAGTTTGAAATCTGAAGAAATCTGAGCGAAGGACGAATTTCCTACCCTCAAACAAGTCTAACTCATTTCAGAACGGTAATAGGTGAGAAAAAAATTCTTGAATTGTGAGCGTCAGGAGTGTCTGAAGATATACGGGGACAAGCCTCATGTTTTAACTTCGCTTCGTTAAGGAGATATGACGATTCGAATATGCCTGTCATTACAGAAATCAAGCGATGATTTTGAACAAACTCTCCATTGACTTTCTATGGAGAGTTTTCCGACTTTGTGTTGGTCTGAGGAGATTTGCCAAAATTCTATGAATCTCACAACAATGATGGTGACATTTTCTGAAAGCCAGCAAAAATACCTACGTTTTGATGTATAATTTGTGGAAGTTGAGTGAAAATTGAGCAAGTAGCAAGAAGCTGTTCGGACATGAAGAGAAGATCTATGAAACCTACAGTGGCACACTGGAAGCCAAGTGCATAGCAACCATAACAACGCATGTATTTTCTGAAAAATCACAAAATGAAACTCAAAACGTAAAGAGGATAAGATGAAAACGGTAACAGATATGAAAAAGCTGAATCATTAATGAATAGCCCAATAATTTGTGAACATTTTAAAGTTTGAATGGTTGTTCTAGGCGAAAGTATGAGAATGTGTAGTTAAGTTTCAAAACAACCAAGTTTTAGCAGAATTGTGGAAGTTTCCCATTCATTTCAATGGGACAAATTAAAGGAAAAAAGCTTAATATTTTAAAAAGTATAATAGCATAAAATACCAAAAGTCATAGCCATCATTAGCAGAAATAGCAGAATAGTTTAAAATTTGAACGGTGGAAATCGGCTGAAAATTGTTAAAGTAGTTAAGTGCCAAAAACGCATAAAAAAGTGCAACTAGAATAATAAAGTATAAAGAATAAAGAGAAACAGGAACTCAATAGTGTGGATGCATAAAGCATCCACACAATAATAATAATAAGAATAATAAAATAACCGACGAATAGTAATATGTGTGCCTCTTGGCATAGGCACACATAATAATAATAATAATAAGAACTAGAAAATTTGCATTTCCTGCGAAAATGCTGTGTGGATGCCGGAACGCTGAAGCTGTCTGCTGCAAAAATTGTATGGCAGTAAAGAAACTGAAAAATTATGCTGAAAACAAGTGAAAAACAGAAACTTTTGCTGAAAAGAGGTGAAAAGGCAAAGATTCTGCTTCAAAGGGTACAGAAGTTCAAATTTGTACTGAAAAGAGGAGAGGTGAAAAGGTTTCCTCTGAAATGAGCAGAAGATACTGAGATTTGTATTGATAAGAGGTGAAAGGCTGAAAATTCTGCTCAAAATAGGTGAATCAGCAGAATTTCTACTGAAAAGAGGTAAAGAAGTAGAACGTTGCACTGAAAACAGGTGAATCAGCAGAATGTCTGCTAAAAAGAGATTTCTGTTGAAAACACCTGAAAAAGCTGGGATTTGTGCTGAAAAGGGGTGAAAACACTCACAATTCTGCTGAAACGGGGTGAAGAAGAGGTGTTGGGCTGTTGAGAAGAGTTAAATAAGTTGAACTGATATGTTTGGGTACAAATACAATGATTTGGCAATAATACTGCGTTTTAGCACAACTCCTGACATTTGATTGAAATACTATGATTTAGAAGAAATATTATGACTTTGTACAAATACAATATTTTGGCACAAATACTATGATTTGGTTCGAATGCTATGATTTGAAACAAATAATATGATCTGGCAGAAATACTATTATTTAGTAGAAATACTATGATTTACCAGAGTACTATGTTTCTGCAAAATACTATGATTTTGCAGAAATACTATGCCTTAGTAGTAATACTATAACATCACAGATATATGATGATTTTGCAGACATTCTGGTTTTACACAAATACTATAATGTGGCAGTATACTGTTTCAGCACAAATACTATGATTTGGCAGATATACTATATTCAGCAGATATACTATAACAAAACAGAAAGTCTACGACTTAGTAGTAATACTATAACATAATAGATAGACTCTCTGCAAAATCATAGTATATGTTTTTGCACAACTAGCACAATATGGCAGAAATACTATGATTTGGCACAAGTACTATGATTTAGTACAAATACTCGTATTGGCAGAAATACTATGTTTCAGTACAAATATTACAATTTGGCAATAATACTGGGTTTTAGCACAACTACTGAGATTTGGGTGAAATACTATGATTTAGAAGAAATACTATGACTTCGTACAAATACAATGTTTTGGTTCAAATAATATGATTTGCAAAAATACTATGATTTGACACAAGTACCATGATTTAGTACAAATACTACGATTTCGCTCAAATACTATGAAATTGCAGTAATACTATGATTTTGAAGGAATACTATGATTTGGTAGAAATACTATGCCTTAGTAGTAATACTATAACATAGCAGATACACTGTGATTTTGCAGACATTCTATGTTTTTGCACAAATACTACAATTTGGCAGAAATACTATGTTTTAGCACAAATACTATGGTTTGCTATAAATACTATGATTTGGCACATATACTGTATTCAGCAGATATAATTTAACAAAATAGAGAGTCTACGACTTAGTAGTAATACTATAACATAATAGATATACTATGATTTTGCAGACAGTCTATGTTTTTGCACAACTAGCACAATGGGGCAGAAATACTATGAATTGGCACAAGTACTATGATTTAGTAGAAATACTCTTATTGGCAGAAATACTATGTTTCAGTACAACTACTATGATTTGGCAATAATACTGCGCTTAAGCACAACTACTGAGATTTGAGTGAAATACTATGACTTCGTACAAATGCTACTATGTTTTGGTTCGAATACTATGATTTGCAAAAATACTGTTATTTGGCACAAGTACCATGATTTCGTATAAATACTACGAAATTGGCAGAAATACTGTGACTTAGTACTAATACTTTAACATAACAGATATACTGTGATTTAGCAGACATAGTATGTTTTTGCACAGATACTACGATTTCACTCAAATACTATGAAATTGCAGTAATACTATGATATTGAAGGAATACTTTGATTTGGTAGAAATACTATGCCTTAGTAGTAATACTATAACATAACAGATATACTGAGATTTTGCAGACATAGTATGGTTTTGCACAAATACTACGATTTCACTCAAATACTATGAAATTGCAGTAATACTATGGTTTTGAAGGAATACTTTGATTTGGTAGAAATACTATGCCTCAGTAGTAATACTATAACATAATAGATATACTATGATTTTGCAGACAGTCTATGTTTTTGCACAACTAGCACAATGTGGCAGAAATACTATGAATTGGCACAAGTACTATGATTTAGTAGAAATACTCTTATTGGCAGAAATACTATGTTTCAGTACAAATACTATGATTTGGCAATAATACTGCGTTTAAGCACAACTACTGAGATTTGAGTGAAATACTATGATTTAGAAGAAATACTATTACTTCGCACAAATACTACTATGTTTTGGTTCGAATACTATGATTTACAAAAAATACTATGATTTGGCACAAGTACCATGATTTAGTACAAATACTACGAATTGGCAGAAATACTGTGACTTAGTACTAATACTTTAACATAACAGATATACTGTGATTTAGCAGACATAGTATGTTTTTGCACAGATACTACGATTTCACTCAAATACTATGAAATTGCAGTAATACTATGATTTTGAAGGAATACTTTGATTTGGTAGAAATACTATGCCTTAGTAGTAATACTATAACATAACAGATATACTATGATTTTGCAGACATAGTATGTTTTTGCACAAATACTACAATTTGGCAAGAAATACTATGTTTGGGCACAAATACTATGATTTGCTATAAATACTATGATTTGGCACATATACTATAATCAGCAGATATACTATAACATAACAGAAATTCTACGACTTAGTAGTAATACTATAACATAACAGAAATTTTAATTGGGCAGAAATAACATGATTTGGCACAAATACCATGATTTGGCAAAAAAATACCATGATTTGGCGCAAATACAATGACATGGCAGAAATATTATGATTGGGTACAAATACTATGATATGGCACAAATACTATGATTTAGCAGAAATAGTATGTTTTAACATAAATAATATCTTTTGACAGAAATTTCTGCTAAAGGTACTATTTCTGCTTTTAGCAGAAATACTGTAATTTTGCATAAATACTATGATTTGGGATAAATACTATGATTTCCCAGAATTACTATGATTGAGCAGAAGTACTAAGATGTAGTAGAAGTACTTTGATTTAGCAGAAATACTATTATGGAGGAGTAATACTTTAACATGGGAGAAATACTGATACACACACACACACACAGCGCAAAGGGAACAGTGGCTGTTAAGAGTCTGGGCTTGGTATATCTAGGTCAGCTAAATTAGCTGCACCTGCTCTAATCAGCACTTACACACACAGACACAGAGAGAGCTCTGAGTTTTCTTTAGTGTATTTCTCACATTCAGGATTCCCCTCGAACAAATGGCCATAATTTCCTAACCGTAGGGGCTAGAACGCTCATTCTGACACCGCTTTTGTTCAGAAGAGATGGGAAATCTCCAGGTCTTCATAATTCAGAGATAAAATATAAATTATTAAAGCTATATGACTTGTAACACACTGCAACTGAGAAGAGGCGAAGCAAAACTGCCTTGACTTGCCCTCAAACAACGTTGTGTAACTCTAGATCTCTATGGAGCCTCAAAATCATTCTTTCACCGTAAGAAACAGCAGGCTTTGGTGAACAGTCATGGAAATTTTCAGAGCTCTGTTGAAATCCATCAAAAATATATGACGAGAGAAAAAAAGTGCCTCATTTCCAGAGTTTGAAATCTGAAGAGATCTGAGCGAGAGACAAATTTCCTATCCTCAAACAAATGTAATTCATGGCCAAACGGTAATAGGTGAGGAAAATACTCTTGAATTGTGAGCATCAGGAGAGTCTGAAGATATATTGGCACAAGTGTCATGTCTCAACTTTGTTTCGTTAAGGAGATATGACGATTTGAAAATGCCTCTCATTAGAAAAATTCAGCGGTGATTTTGAACAAGCTCTCCATTGACTGTCTGTGGAGAGTTTTCAGACCTTGTGTTGCTCTGAGGAGATTTGCAAAAATCTGTGAATCCCACAAGAATGATAGTCACATTTTCTGAAAGCCAGCAAAAATACCTACGTTTTGATGTATAATTTGTGGGGTTGAGTGGAAATTGAGCGAGTAGCAAGAAGTTGTTCAGACATGAAGAGAAAATTCCGAACAGACCAGCCCTCACTCTGACTTAATTGCATAGCAACCATAGCAACGCATGTATTTTCTGAAAAATCACTATTTTGCAACTGAAAACTTAAAGAGGCATAAAATTAAAACGGTAGAAGATCTGAAACAGCTGAATCACACAGGAATAGCCCAATAATCTGAGAACATTTTAAAGTTTGAATGGAGTTTCTAGGTGAAAGTATAAGGAAGTAGTTAAGTTTCAAAACCAAGCAAATTTTAGCAGAATTGTGGAAGTTTCCCATTCATTTCAATGGGACAAATTAAAGGAAAAAAGTGTAATATTTTAAAAAGTATAACAGTAATAAACACCAAAAGTCATAGCACCCATAAGCAGAAAGAGCAGAACAGTATAGAGTTTGAACGGAGAAAATCGGCTGAAAACTGAGGGAGTAGATAAAGTCCAAAAAAGCGTACGGAAGCAACTTGAAAAAGAAAAATAAAGAATAAAGAGAAACAGGAACTCAATAGTGTGGAAGCCCTTTGAGGGCATCCACACAATAATAAATCCGACGAATAGTAATATGTGTGCCTCTTGGCATAGGCACACATAATAATAATAATAATAATAATAAATCCGACGAATAGTAATATGTGTGCCTCTTGGCATAGGCACACATAACTATCCTTTGTAGCACCGTTCCTGTAAAACAGCATTAAGGATCATTATTAGGTCATCTACATTATTATGTAAATAACAAAATAACTTAAAGCAAAAATTGTGAAACGTAAAGTCCGAAGTCTTTGTATTAAGGGCAATCAGTCAAACAATATTGTTTGCTCTGGGTCTAAACAGAGCGCGTTGTGTGTGACGTCTTCTTTTGCGCATGCGGGCCGCTTTGAGGGTTCACACTAGAGCGCGTTTGATGTCGCATTTTATTTGTAGTGTGAACAAGCAGACAAAAAAATCGGATTTGATCAAAAAATCGGAATTGAGCATTAAGACCTGCAGTGTGAACGTAGCCATAATGTGTCTCATGTTAACAAATTTCATCTCTTATCTTGTGTTTGTACCAAAACCAGATATCAGACACGTCTGTGCTGCATGTGGTGTTTTATCTCAGTGACAGCACTGCTGACAGTTCAGTGGGACAGATGTGCTCCAACAAAAATGCAGACGAGAATCATTTGGGCCCCAAAAAAACCCTCAAAATCACATCAGCGTGAAAACACACCGCAGGTAACTGACTCACACAGCATCCTGCAAGCACTCAGTACAGAAGAAAAAGAAAGATGTTCTGTGTTCAATAATTTCTGTCTAAGAAAGTTTCGGTCAGTAGTTTTATATAAAGTATAAAAATGTCTGATTATGACTGTGTAATAAAGTTTTCTGTGTTCAGCGGGAGGAACAAAGAGAGCAGAGAAAATGTTGAAGTCACATAAATACACAAGATCAAACGTTAAATTTAAAGGAAAACAGTGAAAAACACTGGAAGAAGCTCTTCTTGTAGGGAATATTCTCTTTGTATGAATTTATGATTGATGATGTCTCCATTTTTCACTCTTTTTTGTGTTTAAAATGAACAGCCTTGTGTTGAAACACCAGCAGCTGAAGTGTTTTCTTTCTATCAGAAACAGGATGCTGGACGCCTGCAGAGCTGTTAGCTTCAGTTAACCACAGACCACAAACAAACAGTAAGTAAAGAGTAAAAAAAAAGACGGTTATTTTAACCTCATCAGTTATTCCTGCAGGACCGTGTACGTGTTTTAAAGTTACTGCAGCGACTTATCAGAGACTAGCAGAAGGAGAGTTCAAATAATACAGGTGGTTCACAGTGAGCAGTTTACTGCATTTTAAAATGATGTCATCCATGCGATATTAATAAAACTACTGTTAAGACATCTACATTATATATTTAACAAATGGTTTTATTAAACTGTTTATTTACTCATCTTCAGGATTCAGACACTTCATGAAGTTCCTTATAAATTTTGCCTGGTTCATTTTCTACATTCATGTTGAGGGGTCAGTGATGATGATGCTGTGATTGAACAATCCTAAGAAACTATGTAGAAAATGTATGACATAGGTATCAGCTAATAATTTTGTCAATGCAGACTTTAATAATAATGATTTATATAGCCCTTTCAAGGCACTCAAAGTGCTTTACAATACCACTATTCATTCAGTCTCGCATTCACACACTGGTGGAGCTATAGTTGTAGCCACAGCTGCCCTTGGGCAGAATGACAGAAGCGAGGCTGCCATATTGCGCCATCGGCCCCTCTGGCCAACACCAGAAGGCGGAAGGGTAAAGTGTCTTTGGTCTTTCGGTCACTGAAAACGGAGATTTCTAAAAATGCCTGTCAGGGTGGATATTTTCCAAAACTCAGTTTTTGCGTTTACGTGTGAACCAGAAAAACGGAGAAAACGTAGCGTCAAAGGTGTGCGCCTTTTTTGACGTCACACTGTGCGCCGCGTTATTGTTTCGGTTAAATGAATTTCTACAATACTGTTACTGTTAATTGTCCTCTCTGCAGTGTTTAAATGCTTACATATACACACATGGTTACTGTCCCTTCACAAATACGACTCAGTTCTGCTTCTATGCCCCATCTTTACTATTTCCCACCGAGGCTGACTTCTCATTGGCCAATATTTCTACACGGTTAGGAATATATAGCCACCTGTTGCTTTGGCATGCTCCTAGCAGTGTTTTCCTTCATTTCTGCCTTTACATGTGGACGGGATTATTTTTTAAAACGAAAATGAAAAGTCTCCGTTTTCAAAAATACCCGTGTACGTGTGGATGTAGCCTGACTCCACACACTCAGCTTACCAGTGACTGTCAGGTTAACCATGTTATTGATGGGACCCTCTCTGTGTCACGGTTCTGGGTCCGTCGGGCCCAGTATTTTGAGTCTATTATGTTTTGGTTTATTTTTGAATGATGGATTGTTTTCTTATTCTCTTGTATTGCTGATTATGGTGGTGGTGGTGATGATGATTACTTCGTTCATGTTTCTGTTTATTTGTGATTAGGATTTGTGTTCTCATGTTTTGTGTGGGTTTAGTGCCAGGTGTCATTTTCTGTCTGTCTCTCAGTGTCGAGTCAGCAGCTTGGTTCCCCTGTCTCGTCAGCCCTGATATCTCCCAGCTGTGTCTCCCTCCTGTTGCCGATTCCCTCATTACTACCCTGTGTATTTAAGCCCTGTGTTTTCCTCAACCCAGTGTCGCGTTGTACCCTCAGATTATGCCTGTGTGTTTTTGGTTTCTGTATTCACTTCATGTTTGGTCTTCATGTCAGCAATAAAGCTGAGGTTTTGATTTACAATTCTGTGTTCGAGTCCTGCGCTTGGATCCTCCTCTGCGCCTGCCCGCACACAGAGCCCTGACAGAACGACGCGACCAGTATGGATCCAGCGGACTCACGTTTCGCCTCTGAGGGAGAGAATCTCGCGCACCTATGGGATTATTGTTGGAGGATAGCCCACGCCGCGAGCCCCTACAAGAGGCAGCTGGAGGTAGTATTTTTTGATAATTTTTTGTCATCCACTGCCTCCACTGTCAGTTTTCTAAATATAAATGGACTCAAACAAATAACTGCTCTAAGAGCGAGGCTAAGTTTTGAACTGTTTGGCATGGGCGGCCCAGGGAAAGAGGATTCAGTTGTTCTCCTGGAGGCCCTCGCCACTTGGTGCTCTCAATGACAGCAGCATTTTTTGCCAAGGTTTATCGCCAAATCGTTTGATCCATCCTTAAGGGAGAAATGCAACCCTCGCCATCATCACCCAACCACACTTCCATTCTCTCCAGTACGGACTGGTGCAGTTTTCATTTCCACACCTTCAGTTCAGTTAGCTGCTCAGCAGCGACCCGTAGCTCAGTGCCCAGTGTTCCCTGCTCAGCAGCCACCCGTAGCTCAGTGCCCAGTGTTCCCTGCTCAGCAGCCACCTGTAGCCCAGTCACCTACCTACTCCACCACCGTTTTAATCTCAAATTCAGTCACCCGTAGCTCATTCTTCAATCCTGCTACCCATAGCTCAGTCATTTCCACAATCGGACTTACTACACCTTGATACAGTCCATAACCCAGCCAGTAGCTCAGTTAGTGGAGGAATCATTAGCTTTGTCAACTGCTCAGTCAGCCACTCATCTTCACCCTCAGCCAGGGGTCCCTATTGCCCCTGGTCCTGCATCTGCTCCAGCTGGAGGGCCCAAGGAGCCCGTCCAGCCTCATGTCTCAACAGCTGGAGGGTCCGAGGAGCCCGTCCAGCCTCAAGTTTTGTTAGCTGGGGGTTCGGGAGAACCCAGGCAGCATCCTGCCTCGTCGGCTGGAAGGCCCGAGTCGCCCAGCCAGCCTCAAGTGTCGTCTGCTGGGGGTTCGGGAGAACCCAGCCAGCACCACACCTCGTTAGCTGAGGGTCCTGGAGGACCCAGACAGCACATCCTCCCGTCTGCTGGCGTTCCGGGGAGGTCTGTTGAGCTGTCACCTGCTGAATCATCACCGCCTGCAGCATCTACATCACCTCCTGCAGCATCCATATCACCGCCCGCAGCCGTCCCGCTGCCATCAGGTCCAGCCTCTGGTCCAGCTTCAGCTCTGTCCACGCCTGGCCCGGCCTCCGTCTCTTCGTCCACGCCTGCAGCCGTCTCGCTGCCGTCAGGTTCCGCAGCCGTCTCGCTGCCGTCAGGTTCCGCAACCTTCGGCTCGTCCGCACCTGGCCCTGCCTCGTCCACATCTGGCCCGGCTTCTGCTCCGCCATCGTCTGGTCCTGCGGTTGCCACGCCATCATGTAACCCGACCCGTCCTGTGACACCTCGCCTCTGCCGGCCGCTTTCCAGGCCTCTAATTGGGCGTCATGGCCGTCGAGGCCGGCCTCCTGAGAGAGATCGTCGCTGCTGCTGGCATCGCAGCCGACCTCCAGAACTGTTTGCCCGCTGCCGCCATTGCCGTGTGCACGGTCGGCCTCCAGAACTGTTTGCCCATTGACGTGTGCATGGTCGACCCCGAGCTTCTCATGGACTCTTGTTGAGCTTTAGTTTGGTTTCGTTTTTTTGATGTGTTTTCCGGTGTTCTTGAACTGTTTTCTTGTGTTGTTTGGACTCTTGTGCTCCTTGTTTTTTGTTTTGTTTCTGTCCCTCCATCCTGGACCCCCTCCGCCCGCCCTGGTTTGGTGCTCTTGTTTCGTTCTGTGTGTTTTTTTTTTTTTTTTTTTTTTTTTTTTTATGGCTGTCGGGAGCCAGCCCTTAGAGGGGGGGGTACTGTCACGGTTCTGGGTCCGTCGGGCCCAGTATTTTGAGTCTATTATGTTTTGGTTTATTTTTGAATGGATTGTTTTCTTATTCTCTTGTATTGCTGATTATGGTGGTGGTGGTGGTGATGATGATTACTTCGTTCATGTTTCTGTTTATTTGTGATTAGGATTTGTGTTCTCATGTTTTGTGTGGGTTTAGTGCCAGTGCCATTTTCTGTCTGTCTCTCAGTGTCGAGTCAGCAGCTTGGTTCCCCTGTCTCGTCAGCCCTGATATCTCCCAGCTGTGTCTCCCTCCTGTTGCCGATTCCCTCATTACTACCCTGTGTATTTAAGCCCTGTGTTTTCCTCAACCCAGTGTCGCGTTGTACCCTCAGATTATGCCTGTGTGTTTTTGGTTTCTGTATTCACTTCATGTTTGGTCTTCATGTCAGCAATAAAGCTGAGGTTTTGATTTACAATTCTGTGTTCGAGTCCTGCGCTTGGATCCTCCTCTGCGCCTGCCCGCACACAGAGCGCTGACACTCTGGACTCACACCAGTAAACTCCACTGTCTGATGGGTAAACAAGGACGTCACAGGAAGATCCAGCTGGTTTTCCCCACACATCTCCACACCAGCAGAGCTGTCATCCTCACAGCTCAGAGACACAAAGTTTCCTTCAAAGAACTGAGAGCTGCTGGGACTCACAGTCAGACGAGCTGTGAGGGCTAAAAAGAGGGAAAAAAAAAAAAAAAATGATGTCTTTTTTTTTTTTTTTTTTTTGTCAAAACTAGGAAGGCAGGAAGTAACAAAGTACAAATACTTTGTTTGTCATGGCTACTGGATAGACTCAAGTGCAGACGGAGTTCTTTGTTTTGATTTTTTTCAGCCTTTTTTGAATTCTTATAGTTTTTTGATTATTTGTATTGATTTTATATTTTGTTATTTCTTAGTGATTATATGTCCTTATTTTCTTATTCAGGATACGAGGTCCTTTCATGGTATTTCACACCTTTTAATTATGTGCTCCTGTTCCAATATTCCTTAAGTCTATTTTCTGTTTTTGTTTGTTGGGGACTTAATTTTGGTTTTGAGATGGGACTTATTTTGTATTATTTCAGATAAAGATGAAGAACTTTGCAATTGCATTATTTAGATTTCCTGCAAGAAGAGTTTGCGAAAAGATGTGGATCAGAGGGAGAGAAATATCTGAGTCTGTAACAACATGAATCTTTAATAAAACTCATAACTCTGTCAGCTGTGAGATTGTTAAATCATTGAAGTAAATGAACTTTATCAAACTTGATTAAAACAATTAAATAATGTCAGCTGAAGTGAAATTTGCATACATCATTCAGTTGTAGTTGAACCATGAGTCAGATTATTAAGTATCTATAATTCACAGACCAAAAATTATCGTGTAACAGCTGATCTTTAGTTTTTCTTACAAACAGCTGCTGAACATGAAGCAAAAACACAGTTCCACAGTTCTGCTGTGAGGTCTGAAGATGATGATCAGCATGTTCTTCATTTTTTGGTGTCAACAGTTTGGATCAGCAGCCGAGACTCAGAGATCAGCTATTGGCACCTCTGAGATATTTCAGCTGGTATCAAACCTGACTCTGCTGTTGCTGTGTTTTGTAGGTAAAAACAAAACACCAAAAGCAGCAGCAACAAGAAGCACAGGTAAGACCTTCAGTCAGACATCTACCAGATGTCCACCTTCTTCCCTCCATCCTCCTCCCCTCCATCCTCTGTGTCTCCTCCTGTCTGACCTGCAGGTGAGAAACAGGTGTGAGGTGTCAGCTGTCAGGTAGGTGATGAGTGAAGAACAGAACAGAATCCATTTCCTCTTCAAACTGCTGTCAGACATTATCTACTGCACTCTGATCACATCACTCAGACCAGCTGCTTTCTACAAAGTCTCATCAACAACATCTTTAGAAACAAACATCAACAACCAGGAAGCAGCTTCACCTCTGATCACACACACACTCAACTCTACTCACTCACCTGGAGGATCAACATGAAGGTAGGTGGTGTTGATGGGATTCAATCTGGGTATCTCTTGGTTTGGTTCTTTCTGGACGACACCACACTCGTATGTTCCAGCATCATTAATCGTCACATCCTTCAGAATCAAAGACACGTCTCCATCCTTCATCTGTCTGTCCTGCAGATCCACCCGGTTCTTAAAAGATGGATGCTGGTCGACTCTAACAAAGGTACAAAAGCACATATTCATTTCTCAGCTCAGCTCTGCTCCAATGTACAGATTTGATGTTGTTGTTTGGAGCTCGACATGTCAGAGTGAAGTCCTGTCCAGACTCAGCTATGATGTTTCTCTGCACTGAAAGAGGAAATGACACAGATCAGAGAGGTTAAAGGTCAAATCACCTGATCATGTTATTCATTCATTTAGTTGTTTTTGTTTGTTTTTTATAACAGAAAAGGGGAAGAGAGTAGGATGTATACAGACAACAAAGGGTGTGAGTGAGAATCAAATCCAGGCCTCCGTTATAGCTTGTGCACAACTTTTCACAAATGATGTCTAAACTCTCTCAGGGATTTATTTGTTAAGTGTCTCAATGGTTTTTCTGATTTGTTTGATTTTTATGAAATTTTTCCATTTAACACATATTTGACAGCACAGGTCTGTATACTGAAACCTGAAACTACAACACATCACAATGACACACACATTACACTTCTTTGCCTCTATCACAGCTGGATTACAGATATTAATCAAACAAAGACTCGTGACATCTTCATTTGAATAGACAAACTGAGTCAATATGTGGATACCTTTTAGAGAAATATTATTAACATGTTAACAGGCTGATACCCTTTAGTCATTTATCTTAGAGATAAACTGAGTTCAGTTTCTAACAGTAAATCTCACCTGCAGAGATGAACATGAGGAACCTGAAAAACGGCAAAGTGAAGCAGAGTGATGGAGGTCCAGCAGACATGTCTGTGCTTTAGTATTAAAATCAGAATCTGAGTCTCAGACGAGAATATATGAGATTAAGTTTTATGGTTCAGATGAAGCTGAAAGTCCCCAAATGAGAGAGGTCTATAACTCCACAGTTACAGTCAGAGAGAGGGAGACGATTGGTGGGCTGTCAAAGAAAATAAAGAAGATATTTAATTGAAATATTTATGGCCCCATGATGGTACAGTCCACTCCACACTTTCTGTATACAGACATGCTGCTGTCTGAGGCTGCTCTTCTGCTTGTTCACTGTCACAGACGACTTCAACACATCAGGAAGAAAAAAAATCAGCGAATACTATCAAAGACAAAGTCAGTCAACTATGTTGACCACACAATGTCACTAAATGTGTCTCTGTGAGTTTAGATGAGAAGAGAAAGTGAAGCTGTGATCAGTGTCAGTGTGTTACTTTATTTTTTTTTATCTTTATTATTATTACTTTATCATTATTGTCCAAACTTCATTAAGCAAACCTGAATAAACATGTGTGTGTTCATAAAAGCCTGAAAATGTGTTCCACACAGACCTCAGAGCCATGTGTGAACAATTCTCAATGTCTGTGAGTTTGTGGTTTGGTATTTGCTTATCGCTACTTTCAGCCACATTTACAAAAACACTCCTCCTATTCTGACTTTTAATAATCAGAGAGAAAGTGCTCAACTCCTGCTGACGGACTTTATCTGACACGAGACGGAGGCTAAATGCAAGATTCAGGAGACAAAACTTAAACTTAAGAGCTGCTTTAACACTGAACTCTCAAGCCCTTTGGTAAGGAACAAAGAATATTTAAAAAAAACAAAAAAACAAAAACAAAAAAACGAAAAAGAAACCGGATAAGCAAAAAATAATCCAATCTTCAAAAACAGGAGTTTCCTGGAACACTTGTGTAGGTATCAGTTCTGAGGACATTGTAAATGCTGGTGAAATGTTTTGTTTATTTGATGTTTATCTGCGGATGGGTGGAACCTTAATTAAGGTCTTTAGGCAAATTTAGGGGAATTTCTTCTTCTAGCTGTTGTGGTAACTGATAGACAGCTGTGATGATTTGGAAGTTTTTGTTTTGCAGACAGTTTGACCACAGAGTACTGTGCAAAAGACTTGATCCACCCTTAACTTCTTTGTCTCCTTGGAATGGAAACAAAGACTTTTTTTCACATATGAAATCTTAAGAAAGACGAGCAGCATTCTGAAGCTTCTCTTTAGACACTTTAGACACTGGCTGCTTTCTCACTCACTTTCAGTCCTTGTAGCACACAGAGTATTTTGTTCATGTTCAGGACTAATATGTGACTCTTTCAAGCAAAAAATCATTTCTGACTCAAAGGATGAAGCATCTTCAGACACTTTGATGCTAGCACCCTGTCACAAAAACACATTCTCCATTCTTTGGTTGAACTTATAAAAATGTCAAAGATAATTAAATTTAGCAGACAGAATAGTTTTTTACTGAAATGATCCCTAAACAGCTGGAAACAATCAAGACGTCTATTAAGTTGCTTAAAGGCATTTCAGAAACAGTTTTGTCTGTTATTGCAGGGAAAAGAGAGCATTATATATGTAACTCTTTATTAACACTTACATATTGATAATATAATTGTCTTTAAAAAATATATTTTTATTAAAAATATTTATATATATAAAAAAATTTCTTTAAAGTATTTATAAAGGCACAGTGGACGCATGAACCAAGCAAAAAAAACAACAACCTTGGATGCACAACCTACCAATACCTACACTCTTCCATGAGTGGAGTCAAAAATGACCCCAAATAGAAACAATGCATTTTGCTATAAACCCGGTTGTTATACTTTAAAATCTTTAAAACAAAGAGTTGTAATATTTTCATATTTGAGGTATTCCTCATAAAACATGTTTGTGACATGAGATTTTATTTATTTTTTCATTTTTTGTATCACTTTTGTATGCTTGCTCAGCATATACTGCAGAAGCTGGGTCTTCCCTCTGAAAGGCACAAGTTGTTCATCCACTGTAACACAATCACTGAGGATGAATTTCTGCCTGCAGGTGACCAGGAACAGGCCCCATATGTAGCGGAAAGCTGCCATGTGGTTTGTTTTCAGTCGGTAGGCTCTGGTCCTCTTGTCATCAAAGTGCAAGAAACGGTGAATATGTTCAAATCTTTGAATTGACATAGTGGCCTTGTACAATGGGTTATGCAGAGGACTCCCAAAAACACACCGACTGGTACATCCCAGTTCTTCTCACCTCCTGCAAGAATGGTCAATCAAATGAAGGCCAGGAGCTTATGTTTGATTACATTTTTCCACTCTTTTCCCCTGGGACAGATGGGCTCTTCATCCCATCCATCCTGGATCATTTGTAGGTCCACAGGGATCCTAGCTAGCCTCATAGCAGCCTAAGCATCTAAGGGTTAAAGAAGGCCACAGGGTGAAGACGCCAAAGTTGAGTAGCAACGTCTTCCATGATTTTGGAGGTAAAGTTCGGTTTTTAAGGCACAAACCCTCTTACTTTGGTACAAAATCAAAATCAGGAGTGGAGCACTTCAGTAATATAGGTGGGGGCCTCACACCAAAAGGCCACAGTAACAAGAACAATGATTTTAAACACAGTCACAGCAGAAGCTTTAATGGTAAACATGATGATAATCACAGATGTTTGACCTCTATAGCAGTCTGCTGGATGTTCAAGAGAGTTCATTTATATCCTCACATCATCTAACTCACAGTTTAGTTGTGGAGATTGAAGATGAAGCTCAACATCATCACTTTTTTCTCTCTTTGATCATCTGTCTTCTTTATCGATAACAATGACTCATTCAAACAGCAGCAGGAATGATAATAGCTTCTTTGTTTTTTAGTTGTTTTTTATATATATACAATAAGCAATAAGAAGCACAAGAATAATAACCAAAACAACTAACAGAACTATCCAGGCAGGATGTCCTCCTGATGGACCTGCAGGTGAGAAACAGGTGTCAGCTGTCAGGTAAATGATGAGTGAAGAACAGAACAAAATCCATTTTCTCTTTTAGTTCAAGAGATTAGGTTATTAAAAATAGGTTATATTATTTATAAAGTAAGCAAATGTTCATATTGGTGGATTTTTGTGTGCTTTTTCATTCAAGAACAGGAAACATGTAATCTGACCAAAATAGCAGCCTCCACCTTGTTTTTGAAAATGGCTGACACGAAAAATAGAAAAACTAGAAAATACAATTTAACATGTGAGAGGTTATTCGGGGTCAGATGTCATGTTGGTGCTTTGTTTGTATAAGTGTGCAGTCCAAATGAGAAGCTTGATTTTATTATTATATTCTACAGTCTCTGTATACTAAATTTGGATCCACACTCTCACCCCTTCACGCCGTATAACATCAAAAACGTTACAAAAATGATTTGTGCACAACAACAAAAATGGGACCTCTCTCATCCATCAGTCATCATGTGGACATTTTTCTGACACACTTTGAAGCTGATGGACGTTTTGTGTCTGCACTGAGTACGTTTTCAGCAGCTATGGCACAGGCAGGATTCACTTTCACAGACTCACAACCACCAGCTTCACCCCTCCCCTCCCCCTCCAGCTGTTACACATTTTATATTAAGATTTAAATCTAGTTGGTATTGGTATGGCGAGTAACCTTCAGTGAATGTCATAAATCACACAGCAATAGTACATTCATGTAGTTGTAAAAAGGATAATAATATATTAAGTAATCCAAAGTATTCAGAAGACGTTACTCTGAGTAACATTAGGGAATACATTACAAAAAACATTTTGGGGCATGTAATCTGTAATCTGTAGTGGAATACAATTTAAAAGTAACCTTCCAAACACTGGTCATACAACAAACAAACATCAACAACCAGGAAGCAGCTTCACCTCTGATCACACACACTCAACTCTACTCACTCACATGAAGTATCAAAATGAAGGTGGGTGATGCTGATGGACTTCCACGAGTCTGTTTCTTCCATTAAGACACGACACTCGTATGTTCCACTATCATTAATCATCACATCCTTCAGAATCAAAGACACGTCTCCATCCTTCATCTGTCTGTCCTGCAGATCCACCCGGTTCTTAAAAGATGGATGCTGATCTTCCGGATCTAACTGACCATATTGGTACAAAAGCACATATTTATTTTCCAGGTCAGCTCTGCTCCAATGTACAGCTGTGATGTTGTTGTTTGGAGCTCGACATGTCAGAGTGACGCTCTTCTGTCCAGACTCAGCTGGGAAGATTTTCCTGTCTGAAAGAGAAACAACACAGAGCAGAGAGGTTAAAGGTCAAAGTACAATTATGATCAGAATGATTGACTTTAAATATTTTGTTTATTTCCTTTGACATTTGAGTTTTTAGTGATGTTGGATTTAATTAACCTCTTAACATCAGTGGTTGTTGATCAATGGTCTTGAGAATTTGCATAATTATGATTAAGTAACTGACCTCACAGCCCTTTTTTTCCTTCAGTGGGCTGGTTTCAGTCATTATGCAAATGTACTGTTTATAAAATTGGGGAAACCTGCAGTCAGCTGAGACTGAAGAAGTCACTTGGATGAATGATGAAACGTTTCTCCCAGAAAGCGCTATGTCCAGATGAACAGAATCAACTTTTGGAGATAAATAAGTGACATGATATGCAGTACTTACTTTTAAAAGTTCACTTTTCCACAGCTCCACTTCTGCCGTCTGCTGTATTTTGCGGCAGAATTATCCAAACCCACCGTCGCGCTATGAATTGTGGAATATATGGGACCACGAAGCATGCATCGGACCACGCTTGATATTTGGGGAAATCGACAGTGCATTTTGGGTATGCATTTGAAGTACACTTAGAATTGGGACAGCCGTTGTCGCATCACTATGACGTCAGAGGTCTCAATATGCGTACTCGAAGTGTGCGTTTGCTAAATTGGGACACAGCCTTTGTCTGCTCAAGGAACATTACTTCCTGCCCTTTTTGGGCTCACCTGTGTTGTATAGAGATAGGGCTTTGGAGCGTGATGTCACGGGGGTGGGCGTGGAAAGGATTTTGGTCTGATGCGCCATTTTCCAGGTCCAAACAAAGCGCAAGCAAAAAAGGAGTGAAGGTACACACAACAGCCATGGTTCGTTCTTGCTGTGTGGTCGGCTGCAATGTTTGATTGCATGACCAGCAAGAAAATTAGCTTAAAAAGGGGTTATCTTTTCATTCTTTCCCAACCTGAAAGCAACACGAGGCAACTCGTGCATCGGATGCTATCGGATCCTATGAAATGGATGAAACATTGTGACTGGGTTCCAGCGCTACACAAGGGACCTGCTTCAAACATACCACCATGCCAATCAGATTACTTCTTCTATGTGAGGGTAGGGATGGGTATCGAAAACCGGTTCTTGTTGAGAACCGGTGCCCACTGTTTCAATTCCTTGGAATTGTTTGCCATTTTTGCAAACGATTCCCTTATCGATTCCAGTCGCCCCGAATGACATCACCACGTTGCGGTTCGTCATTTACCTGACAGGAAACACGGCGCGTAAGCGGCTCAAATGCTCAAAAGTTTGGTTATACTTTACGAGAACGGATGACAACAGGGCAACTTGCAATACCTGCAAAGTAGATATTTCATTTAAGGGAGGAAACACTGCGAATCTGCAAAAGCATTTGCTCACAAAACACGCGATGACCTTAAATGAATGTTGTGTTTTTAATTCCGCTCCGGACTCGTGAATCTGAACTCAGCAGCAGCGGTAATGTTTGTACATCTTCTCCCGTTAATGCGGCAGGTAAATAATCAACTAACAGTGCATATTATGTTAGAGCAAACTGCCTTATTACAAAACCTGCCATTACTGTGCATTTAGGTGACCATGATGAGAGAGACAGAGTCGGGCTGGCTCAGATGCTGGCAGTTCTCTCTGCAGTCTACTGGTAGTGTCTCCTTTCAGGCCAGGATGAATGTCACCGAGCAGTGACTAAGTTTGTGGTCAAAGGCTTGCACCCATTGTTTCTGGACCTTGCACATAACAAGGTCCAGAAACTTACCTTGGATCCAGATGAAACCATGGTGTCCTTTGATGTAGTCTCTCTCTTCACTTGCATACCCACTACAGAGGCAGTGGAGACTGTCAGAAAATGATTACAAGAAGACAGCTCTTTGGAAGATAGGACCAACTTCACACCCTATCCGATTTGCACATTGTTAGACCTCTGCCTCACCATTACATATTTCAAATACCACGAGGGTTTCTACAGACAAAACATGGCTGTTACATGGGCTCCCCTGTGTCCCCTTGTTAAAGAAAACTCAGGAGGCAAGAAAGACAGACTCAGCGATATGACATGTAAATGGGCGGTACCCTGGCATGCCTCTGCACGTCGCTGTGCAGAGGCATGTCTCGGAGGATTCGCAACTAGGGGTCCGCTTGTTCTTTATTTATATTGTGAAACAGCTTACACAGCATTTTTAGGTGGAGCATACAGAGTGAGAAAGTAAGAAAACATCTCCTGATTTGGGAACAGGATGTGTGAGTTCTTTGACCTTAACATGATATGCTCTATCTTTCCTTTTAAGCTAACATTCCTAGTTTCAGTTAAGCAACTTCCTTCATATGGTTTCAATCATACTAGTCTACAAATGTCAGACACACACACACTCTAAGTTTAAATGAAGCTAAACACTATAAGAGTACAAACACTTTATAAAACAGAGGTAGAGTAATATAAATGGATACAAATTTCCTTTAACACCCCTATTGTAGAAAACCTTTACATGGAGGAAGTGGAAAGGAAGGCTCTTGGCTCTTTTAAAGGGAGAGTACCCAGCCACTGGTACAGATATGTAGACGACACCTGGGTCAAAATCAAAACACAAGAAGTGGAATCCTTCACTGCGCACATTAACGCCGTGGATAAAAACATCAAGTTCACCAGGGAAGACACAAAGGACAACTGCTTGCCTTTCCTGGACTGCGCCGTGCACATTAAAGAGAATGGCAACCTCAACATTGAAGTTTACCTGAAGACCACACATACGGACCAGTACCTCCTCTTTGACTCCCATCACCCTCTGGAACACAAACTTGGAGTAATTAGGACCCTACACCACCGGGCAGAACATGTTCCCTCTAAGCCTGAGGGAAAAAAGAAGGAACACACACATGTAAAGGAAGCACTTAAAACATGTGTCTATCCTAACTGGGCGTTCATAAAGTCAGCAAAGATGCACAGAAAAGAAGATCAGACACCAGCAAGGGAGGATAAGAAGGACAAACGCAACAACATTGTCATCCCCTATGTAGCCGGTGTATCAGAGAAACTCAGGAGAGTTTTCTCCAAGCACGACATCCCAGTGTACTTCAGACCCAGCAACACACTCAGACAGAAACTGGTTCACCCAAAAGACAAAACTCCTAAACACAGACTGAACAATGTGGTGTATGCTGTACAGTGCAGCGAGGAATGCCCAGACCTCTACATTGGAGAGACCAAACAGCCACTTCACAAGCGCATGGCACAACATAGAAGAGCTACCTCCACAGGACAAGACTCAGCAGTTCATCTGCATCTAAAGGACAAAGGTCACTCATTCGAGGATGCCAACGTTCACGTTTTGGACAGAGAGGATGGTTTGAAAAGAGGAGTGAAAGAAGCCATCTATGCCCTACATACACACACAGGTGCTCGCACACGCATACACTGTTTTTTAACTTTTATGACACCATAGGTGTTTTACAATGGGAGGTTGTGTCATTTCAATTAAAGGACTGCAAGCAGGGGATGAAGTTTGAGTTTGCAATGGGTGATCGTGGCTCAAGAGTTGGCAGTTCGTCTTGTAATCGGAAGGTTGCCGGTTTGAGCCCCGGCTTGGACAGTCTCGGTCATTGTGTCCTTGGGCAAGACACTTCACCCGTTGCTTACGCTGGTGGTCAGAGGGCCCGGGGGCGCCAGTGTCCGGCAGCCTCACCTCTGTCAGTGCGCCCCAGGGCAGCTGTGGCTCAACATCTTTAGAAACAAATATCAACAACCAGGAAGCAGCTTCCCCTCTGATCACACACACACTCAAATCGACTCACCCACCTTGACAAACAACAACACTCAGGGCGGTGTTGCTGATGATCTCCCATGAGTTTCTTTCTGTCACGTAAACATGACACTCGTATGTTCCAATATCAGCAATCGACACATTTCTTAGAATCAAAGACACGTCTCCATCCTTCATCTGTCTGTCCTGCAGATCCACCCGGTTCTTAAAAGATGGATGCTGGTGATCTGGAACAAACTGTCCACCCCGATACAAAAGCACATATTTATCACCCAGGTCATCTCTGCTCCAGTGTACAGATCTGATGTTGTTGTTTGGAGCTCGACATGTCAGAGTGACGTCCTGTCCAGACTCAGCTGTGATGCTTTTCTGACCTGAAAGAAGAAACAACACAGAGCAGAGAGGTTAAAGCTCAAAGTACAATTATGATCAGAATGATTGACATTAAATATTTTGTTTATTTCCTTTGACATTTGAGTTTTTAGTCATGTTGGATTTAATGAACCTCTGAACATCCAGCAGGTCACCAGTGACCCACTGAGGGGGAATTTTAGCCTCATGCTAAACATGCAAAATGTATTAACATGTAAACAGGCTGATACTCTTCAGTTATTTACCTCAGAGATAAACAATTTCTAACAGTTAATCTCACCTGCAGAGACGAAAATGAGGATGCTGAAAAACAAAGTGGAGCAGAGTGATGCAGTTCCAGCAGACATTTCTGTGTTTCTGTATTAACATTCGAATCTGAGCTTCAGATTAGACTATATGACATTTTGAGGTTCAGATGAAGCTGAAAGTCCCTGAGTGAGAGAACAGCTTTGTAACTCCACACTTAAGAGTCAGAGAGAGAGACCCAGTTGGTGGGCTGGACCAGTGTCCTCCAATGCAAACGCAGAAATGAAGAAAACTGGAGAGCAGCCAGTCTTTAAATAATGATGCCAAAATATTTGTACCTAAGAGGTCAAAATCAGGACTCTTATTTTCTTAAATTAATGAGGAATAATCTGGTTTTGTGACTGAACCATATATAATAACAGTCATTTGGTTTTGGACATGACTGATTATAACAAATATACACTGGTTAAAAGCTTTAGTGTCATTCAAGGTTGTTCAGCACTTTGGATTCAGAAATTATTTTATATTATTTTAAGAATTTTAAGAATCATCAGCTCTTTATAGAAAGCTGAGATGATAACTTAAGTTGGTGCAAGTAGACAAAGCGTTTTAGACAAAACACTTTGAGTGCTCAGAGCAGAAAAGGGCTGTTTAAGAACCAGACTTCAAGAAGTTTTTGTTTTACTTTGTGTCACAAACGATAGTAGAGAATATAAAAAAAAGCATAATTTCATGACATCCCTGCATTAGGTAAATCCAATGATCATACCTGATATGTGCCTTTGTATCATCATGTTAGATGATTGTAATGGCTTTTAAAAAATTCTAGTTTAGATACAATTTCTGTTTCTCACCCCTTCTTACCAGGAAAATGCGATCAGACTGTGAACCTGGTTGATTGAGTGAGCCCTGAGGGATCAGTGATGTCCTGCTGTATGACAGACATTTTGAGCTGCATCTTGAATTTCCTGTTCCTATAAAATCTAAGGAAGGCAACCAGCCTCCCCCCCTCACATCGGACCAGCAACCCTGTCACTGTACCACGTTGTCTACCCAGCAGCCCTAATCTGGAATGACCTTGGATCTTGGTGGTGAAACTGAGGCTCCTCTGCTGCCACCTGTTGGATTTTTACATAGCTTACATCTAGTACCTCTCACACAGGAAACCTTTCTTACACACACTTTTTAAGAGAGAAGAAGAAAATAAAATAAAACCCATTCTTCTAGGAGGAGAAATGGCTGAGCAGCTGCATTAAAAGCCTTAGATCACCATGTGAGATAGAAAGCATTGGATGCAGTGACGTTAAGCACTTCGCCAGTAAACAGCAAAGATGTGCTCTCTGAAGTAACGGGCCGTGCTTCTAAGTTTGGTAACCTGATGGAAAAGTCTGGGTTTTGTAGTTTCCAGGAGAATGGTACTTGACTTACTGCATTGTGCCAAGTCTAAAATTTGGTGGTGGGGGGGGGGGTTATGGTGTGGGGTTGTTTTTCATGAGCTGGGCACAACTCTTAACCCTAGAACACTATCGCCGGGTGATTTATACCCGAGAAAATACATTTACATGATTTCTCCCTCCTCCAGCTGTTTGTGTGTCGAGGAGCCTGTGCCTTCACCATGGAAGTCTCAAATGTCCCAGGAATGGGTGGACCAAAGACCAGCTTTCCAGAGTCATTATTTTGTTTTAGGAGGTTTATTTTTCATTTTGTTAGACATGGCACAGTTGAAAGTAAAAGACGACCACTCTAATTTGTCATGTGTTGTCATATTTTGATATATTTGATTACTTTTTATTGGTTATATTATATCGGGTAAAAATCACCCGGCACTAGTGATCGTGTTACTATTTATAGCGATAGTGTTCTAGGGTTAATGCTTTACCAAGACATTTTGGCTTGGTATGCTTGGGCTGGTGCTGTCACTTGGTGATTGCTCTCTCTGTCATAGAGTATCACTTTCTGTACCTCTTACAACACACAGTGGTGTTTTTGTGTAGGTTATATGCTTTGCTACTTTAGTTAAATCTTTTAGATAATGTCTTATTTCCTAGTCTAATCTTCACATGCTCTATGCCACCTACATCCTCTTTTGATTCACTCACTGTGTCTTCAGAGATCTGCTAGCTTAGTTTAGCTCGTAGCCGATTGATTAGAAACATGGCCTCTATACCTGTCCCTGCTGCACTTTCCTTCTCAGTGTTTGAGATGTTTATTTAGTCCTCCAAGAAAAGATGTGGGCTTTATAGAAAATTGGGAAACTTTCTGGGATAAATCTGGTCTTGTAAGAAGAGATGGTACCCATCCGATTTTGAATGGAGCAGCAGAGATGCAGTCTTCCATGTCTCTTTGCAGCTTCCCCTTCGTTATCTTGTCATCCCTTCAAATACCCATCCCCTGAAAGACTGTGCCTGCTCCCATTTTGCCTGGAAAAATAGTTTTCCTGCTTTATATAAAAGCTCTTCATGAAGCTAGATCGTCATTGATTAAAGAAATGTTAAAGTCATTGCGCTCAAATGGCACCTCCATTAATGGTAGCAGAGACAAAGTGATTGGGAACATTAATGACCGGACATTAAATCAGGGCATTCTGAGAAAGAATAAAATTACACAGAATAATTTTTCCCCAAAATGACATTTATTTTGTCTTCAAAACATTGTGAATGAAGGAACAATGTAAAATGTCTCATCTGAAACGTATGATCTTTGAATATTAAAAGGTTTATAAAACGTTAGAGCTGACATCTTCACTATACATCTGTCCTTGGTGTGTACACTTAATGCAGATGGTTATCAAAACACTTCGTAAACAACATGTTTACCATTAAAAAATGACAAAAAAAAGCTGCCTGTTGAGAATTATTCTGAGAGTCTACATTATGGGTTTTCTATCTCCACTCCACACAGTACATAATGTTAATATATGAATTATGTACCTTCTTATATACCTTATGAACCTTGTGGGGCACTGTGGTTCAAACTTGTAACCGGAAGGTTACCGGTTCGATCTCCAGCTCTATCTGTCGTGGCTGTTGCGTCCTTGGGCAAGAGACTTCACCTACTGCCTACTGGTGATGGCCAGAGGGGCTGATGGCGCGATATGCCAGCCTCACTTCTGTCAGTCTGCCCCAGGGCAGCTGTGGCTACAACTGCAGCTTGCATCCACCAGTGTGTGAATGTGAGAGTGAATGAATAGTGGAATTGTAAAGCGCTTTGAGTGTCTACAAAAGCGCTATATAAATGCAATCCATTATTCTGTAAATACACACACAGATATATATGTACAGAAGGAAACATGACAGCGGCAGGTTTGTTATTTCAGGCTGTTTTTATCAACACTGATCATGTACAAATCTGAAAAAATAAAATGATTATCTGAAAAAGTATCTACATTTAGAGTATTTTGAAGTAAAGACTGTTTACAGCAGAAGAGCAACTTTCTTCCTTTGTCTCTTTGACAAAGTGAAACATCTTCAGGACTGAAAAGTTACTTGGAGTTAAAATATCTGCAGATCTGCTTTTGCATCATTACTACTGGCGACACACAAGGTGGTAAAATCAGCCCAGATGAGCAAACAGTCACTGCTCAGTGTGACCAGGATCGTCTGAGCTCCGTCCTAAACCTGAACAGCTGTTCACCAGAATCCTGCTGATTGCTGCTCAAAGCTGCTTTCAGAGAAAGTGAAGCTGTGATCAGTGTCAGTGTGTTACTTTATTACAAAACACTAAAATGTTACTTTGTGTCTCTGAGGGTTTCTGTCACATGTGAGTGTGTTCTCACAGCAGATCATTGAGTCGGCCTCAGATCTTCTTGGATCTGTAAAAACTGGAATCACAGGCTGTAGAATCACAGAGCAGCTGACTGGTGTCCTCTAAAAGTTTCACCTACAACATTCAGTTAAAGAGGAAAAACTCTGTTCTGTGCTGACATCACTTCCTGGTTCAGACTGAAGGAGAGGATGAGGAGTTCACTCTAACACTTCAGGATTCATCCAAGATTGTTTGGTAGGTAGGAGATGCAGCCTAAATGCAAGATTCAGGAGAAAAAAAATAACTCAAGGGGAGGTTTAAAGCTGACCTCTCAAAGTACAAAACCACTGCAGGTCAGGAACAAAGAATCTTAATCAACAGGAAACTCTTCCAGGAAAAGATAAGCAGAACTCAATTCAGCGCTAACAGAAAATCAAACAACCCAAAATTAAATTAAGTCACAAACCCAAAATACACACAACATCCTAAAGAACTGTTGAATGGGAGCACAGAACTAAAGACATAAAGTACCATGACAGGAACTCACATCAGGAACAAGAAAATAAAGACCCATAAACACTAAACAAAAAAACAAAAATGATCTAAGCTATAAAAACACGAGTTTCCTGGACAATTAATGTATCAGATCTGAGGACGTTGAATATAGCTGCTGGAATTTTTTGTTTATATGATGTTTATCTTTGCGGATGCTTGGAACCTTAATTAAGGTCTCTGGGCAAATTTAGGTGCTTTTCTTTTTTCTGTTGTTATGGTAACTGACAAACTGCTGGGATGGTTTGGAAGAGTTGAGGCAAGTTTGTGATTTGCAGACACTTTGACCACATGTGATGTTTGTTGTTATATTATGAAAAATCACACAGTACTGTGCAAAAGACTTGAACCACCCAAACTTCTTTGTCTCCTTGGAATCAAATTTTAATTTCACAAAAAAAGATTAAATTCTCAATAAAAACCTCAATGTCAACCTTGCAGATCGTCATTCGGTTGTAGCTGAACCATGAGCCATGAGGCAAATCTCCATTAGCAAGTTACCATGGATCACCTCGTGTGTGAAGTTGCACAGCATCAACGAGTTAGGGCAGTTAGCTCGTTAACGCAGTTAGCTACATAAAGCGTTGACACTGTGCAGGTGATACGTGGTAACTCACTAACAGAGATTTGCTGCGTCAATGCTGTTATGGTGTTAACGTCATTTTAAAGAGATTAATGCTGAAAGCACTAATTCATACATCTTTGTAAAACTTTATGTTAATCGACATCCTGAAGATGAATAAACTGTAGTTCAGAGTCACTGACAGGCAGCACAGGAAAGTTCATTTCTGTGTGTCTTCAGATCATTTGACCCACAGTTCTGCTGGGAGGTCTGAAGATGATGACCAGCATGTTCGTCACTTTTAGTGTCAACACAGAGTCTGGATCAGCAGCAGGAGACTCAGAGTTCAGCTCTTGACCCCTCTGAGATATTTCATATCCTCCCTGGTGAATTTGATGTGGTACATCCTGAGATTTGACTTTCACCCAGGTGTCATCCACATAAATGAACTAATAACTTGGTGGTGTTTCAGGGTTGGATAACAAAGCTCTTTTTTCCATGTTGGGGAAACCTGCAGTAAGCTGAGACTGAAGTAGTAATGAGATCAGATGTCTCTGCTTCTGTTGTTTTTTTTTTGTTTGTTTGTTTTTTAGATGAGGAAAAAAACACTAACAGCAGCAACAAGAAGCAGAGGTAAAACTTGCAGTGCAATAGATTCATCCTTCTCCCCTTCACCCTTTCTGCCATTTTCTGTTTTAAGTTCATGTTTCTTCCTTTCATCCTTCTTTCCTTCTTCCTTCTTCCCTTCTTCCTTCTTCACATCATCCTTCTTTCCTTGTTCCTTCTTTCCTTCTTCCTTCTTCACATCATCCTTCTTTCCTTGTTCCTTCTTTCCTTCTTCCTTCTTCCCTTCATCTTTCTTCCCTTGTTCCTTCTTTCCTTCCTCCTTCTTTCCTTCTTCCTTCTTCCCTTCTTCCTTCTTCACATCATCCTTCTTTCCTTGTTCCTTCTTTCCTTCTTCCTTCTTCCCTTCATCTTTCTTCCCTTCTTCCTTCTTCCCCTCATCCTTCTTTCCTTCTTCCTTCTTCCCTTCATCTTTCTTCCCTTCTTCCTTCTTCCCCTCATCCTTCTTTCCTTCTTCCTTCTTTCCTTCTTCCTTCTTCCCTTCATTTTTCTTCCCTTCTTCCTTCTTTCCTTCCTCCTTCTTTCCCTCTTCCTTCTTCCCTTCTTCCTTTTTCACTTCTTCCTCCTTCCCTCCATCCTCTGTGTGTCCTCCTGTGTGACCTGCAGGTGAGAAACAGGTGTGAGGTGTCAGCTGTCAGGTAGGTGATGAGTGAAGAACAGAACAGAATCCATTTCCTCTTCAAACTGCTGTCAGACATTATCTACTGCACTCTGATCACATCACTCAGACCAGCTGCTTTCTACAAAGTCTCATCAACAACATCTTTAGAAACAAACATCAACAAGCAGGAAGCAGCTTCACCTCTGATCACACACACTCAACTCTACTCACTCACCTGGAGGATCAACATGAAGGTGGATGATGCTGATTAGAGTCATAGGTCCTCTCACTCGCTGGACAACACGACACTTATATGTTCCAGCATCATTAATCGTCACATCCTTCAGAATCAAAGACACGTCTCCATCCTTCATCTGTCTGTCCTGCAGATCCACCCGGTTCATAAAAGATGGATGCTGGCTGTCTAGAAGAAAGTGACCATCCTGGTACAAGAATACATGGTCTGATGTCAAGTCATCTCTGCTCCACTCTACATCTCTGAAGTTGTTATTTGGAGCTCGACATGTCAGAGTGACGTCCTGTCCAGACTCAGCTGTGATATTTTTCTGGTCTGAAAGAGGAAACAACACAGAGCAGAGAGGTTAAAGGTCAAAGTACAATTATAATCAGAATGATTGACTTTAAATATTTTGTTTATTTCCTTTGACATTTGAGTTTTTAGTCATGTTGGATTTAATGATCTGGAAATTTAAACATTACATCTAATCTCATCATTTCAATCACATATTGGATTTTCATCAACCTAAGCTATACTAACTTTGTGTTATTCAAGTGTCATGTGAAAATACAGTTTATCTGTTTTGTGCAGAACACATCTGGTTGAGTTCAGTTGTGCATAGTGTTAGGACTAAAATAATAAAAAATAATTAGTTTTTTATGGTTTGTATATACACATTGTGATGTGCTCATTAAAGACTTGGCACTACGTGTTTTTAAGAGTCAGATCCATTCAGCGCTATGAAAGTGAAATATTGTGATAATGGTTTTTACAACATGCTTACACATCACACTGGTTAACAGTCAGGATGATATTTTCTGGGCAAAGGGAGTCTGAACAGAATGTCACGAACTTTGATAATAAATATAATCAGTAGGATAATATTATTAATCAAAGCTAGGCAGGAATTTTCTCCTTGTTTTCTCTTTTCTGTTCTCTTCCAGGGAAAGGAGCAGATACGAGGTGAAGTTGGACGTGAAGGGAGAAGAAGACTCGTCGGAGTCAGCAGGACTGACATGTTGCTTCCAGAAGAAGACAGTCATAATAATACTTGTTAATGTTGGGGTATAAAATGGCCCAATCCAGGGTGTAACTGTCCCTGAGACAGTTGTTTGTTTCATATGTTTCTGTGATAGATTTATTTTTAATTTAGTCAATTTGTTTATTGGATAAATAATAAAAAGTGTAGCATTGATTTGTTAACCATTCCTCGCCGCGCTCCCCTGACCGTGGTCGGGAGAGGCAAGTGGAGATGCTTCCTCCAGGGCCAAAGTTTTGTCCTCCTTCGGGTTAACTCCTTTTACTTTTGTGGAGTAGTGAGGCTGACAGAAATCCGCTGAGACACTCAGGAGTACTGAAGACATGAGGCTTTAATAACAGTACTGCACATTTCAAAACACACTGCATAGGCTGTAGGCCACTGGAACACTGCTACCCGTGACATTCTTCTTCGCTCACCGCGTTTTTTCACGCACATGCTCACACACACATCACTCCTCACACAGCACCCAGCCACACTCAAGCCGGCAGTTCCCACAACAGATTGAAAACATGTCTAATAAATGTTATTACAAAATAAGGGTTTGTTAAAGTTTTAAAGTAAAGTTTATTTGAGGTGGAGTTTGTAATGGTCACATGACCAGAGTTTAGTTGAGAGCACAACTATGGCATTGTGGGTCAGAACTATGAATACGGAGCTACAGATGCAGCTACAGCCACAATAGTAATGTTATTCTGCATGTGGTCCAAGAGGTGCACACAGCAATGGTTTTCATTTATATTGTTCATATAATGTTGTGTACATGTTCTTCATTGGTAATAAGAGGACATTTTCAGTAATATCAATAACATTGCATTTTTCCTGTTCTGCTCAAGACTGTTTATGGACAATAACATGTGAGACTTTAATAAGATCAAAGACATTTACTTTGTAAACTTTGTGTTTTCTTCAGTGTTCGTGGTTTCTGAAGAGAACGAGAGAGAAACAAACTTGAAAACACGAATATAATATTTCTCTATTGTTTGTTGGAGCCCTGGAGTTACACAGGGTCATCTTTTGTGTGTGGACTGTGATTTCACAGAGAGGTCCAGTGCTCAAACTTGTAATTTGCTGATGCAAATCAAATCATTTAAACGACAGAAATTTCTCCTGTACTGCAGGTGTGCTACATAACAAAGTCATGATAAGTAAGTTCATTGTTATTAGAATTCATATTAAAATATTTGCATCTTCATGTACTAAAGTGATTTTATTATTATATTAATATTGTATAAATGTGGTTAATATTATCCTTCAAAGAGTTAAATATGCTCGTTGGACTGTAGGACCATCACTCACTCACCTGGGGAAACCCTCAGGTTGATGATGCTGACGAGTTTCCATGAGTCTGTTTCATTCACAAGCACATCACACTTGTATCTTGCAGCATCATTAATCGTCACATCCTTCAGAATCAAAGACACGTCTCCATCCTTCATCTGTCTGTCCTGCAGATCCACCCGGTTATTAAAAGATGGATGCTGGCTATCTGGAACAAACTGCTTATCCTGGTACAAAAGCACATATTTGTCTCCCAGGTCAGCTCTGCTCCAATGTACAGCTGTGATCTTGTTGTTTGGAGCTCGACATGTCAGAGTGACGTCCTGTCCAGACTCAGCTGTGATGATCTTTGGGTCTGAAAGAGGAAACAACACAGAGCAGAGAGGTTAAAGGTCAAAGTACAATTATGATCAGAATGATTGACTTTAAATATTTTGTTTATTTCCTTTGACATTTGAGTTTTTAGTCATGTTGGATTTAATGAACCTCTGAACATCCAGCAGGTCACCAGTGACCCAATGAGTCCAAAATATGACTGACCATTTTTGACTACTTTTTTTTACATTTACCTTCAGTTTGTTTTGTTTTCCTTATCTTGCATGTATCATTCTTTTCAGCTCAACCTCATTTGTCTGAATGCACAGTTTTTTTTTTCATTGACATACTGTAGTAACACTGACTAATCTGAAGTCACATAAGAACATGAAATCCTTGCAGTGCTTTCTTTTTTCTCCTTCATTTATGGTAAAATCCACAGACATGCAGATCTCCTCTGATTGGATTGTTACATTTGTGATTGACATGACATTGACCAATCAGCTGAAGGAAGACAAATCAGCTCAAAATTCATACTCGTAAGTTGAAACTGGCACACAAACAGGAAACTTGAGCGCAGAGCTTCACACATAGTTTTTTGCCTTGTATCTGTAAACAGACCTTAAAAAAACTTTGTAACTTCTTTTTTTTTTTTTTTATTGCCACTCTGTACATTTCAGACATATCAGGCAGGGATTAACATTAAAGGCGTAGTTTCATCCAACAATATTAATTTTATGACAAAAATATGGAATGGAAATTACTGTTTGCATTTGTTTAACAAAGCTTCATATCCTAGAATTCCTAATTGTGTCTTCAATTTCGATTGAAGATTGTTTTATATTATTTTTAAGAGTCATCAGCGTCTTATATAAACATGGTATTTTAAGATAAGTTTGCACATAGCGATTAGACAAAGTTTTCCTTTAGGCCTGTTTTTGTTTTCCCTTTATGTCACAAATTATGGCAATGAAGCTTAAAAAACGAGTAATCAAATGGCATCACTGCATTGGTTAAATCATTTAAATGATCACAACTGAAACGTGTGTTTGTATCATCATGTTAGATGATTGTAATGGCTTTAATGTTTTCTTTTTTAAACAGGCTCAGATAAAAATCTCTGTTTCACACATTTGAGTGGAACAGAAAACTGTGATCAGTCTGTGAACATGGTCCACTGAGTGAGGGATCAGTGCTGTCCTGCTGTCACAGAGAAAGTAATGACAGATGTTTTGAGCCCTTTAAGGACACTTTCTGTAAGTCTGCATTTCAGGCCTGAAGCATAATGGAGGCAGCAGCATCTTCAATTCAGTTCAATTCAATTCAGTTCATTTCAATTCAATTCAATTCAATTCAATTCAATTCAAATTTATTTATACAGCACCAAATCACAACAACAGTTGTGTTATTCTAAAATAATAGATACAGAGAAAAACCCAACAGTCATATGACCCCCTATGAGCAAGCACTTTGGTGACAGTGGGAAGGAAAAACTTCCTTTTAATGGGAAGAAACCTCCGGCAGAGCCAGGCTCAGGGACGGCCATGTGCTGTGACCAGTTGGGGTGAAAGAAGGAAAACAGGATAAAGACATGCTGTGGAAGCAAGTACGATTCAATTCAGAGAGATGACTGAAAAGGAAAAACGCAATGGACTCATTCCCCAGCCGGAAGGCACAGGGACCAAATTATCTCATCCAGCGGTAGAAGCCTCAACGTATAGGAAGCATGCTGAGGGGATACTACGGTACGCACCCCAGCCCGCCGCCACTCACCAAGGGCAACTCCAGACTGAGACAGAGTCCAGCGCCTCTCCATTTGACTGGTTCTAGAGCCCAAGCCATACATTGAGGTGAGCCCGACTATGTCTAGCCAGGAAATCTCGACCTCATGCACTAATAAAGGCTCCTTCCCTAACAGAGAGGTGAGATTCCATGTCCCAATTGCTAGTCTAATTAGCCAGGGATTGGTCTGCAAGGGGCCTCCACTCATAGCTGCCACGTGGCACACATTGCACCCGACCCTAAAGGTGCCTCCTGCGGGTGCATTGAGTTTCCCCACACATGTTTATAGACGAGTTAGAGAGCAAGAGAAGAAGAGACTGATTCATAAATGTCTTTGTTTCTGCTCTAACCTTACCCAAACAATGCTGCTCTACAACTCTAGACTACCAGCCACAAAGACAACAGCTGGAGAAACATCTGTCTACCTCTGACATCCACCAGCTCATCCATACAACAAACACACATCAACAACCAGGAAGCAGCTTCACCTCTGATCACACACACACTCAACTCTACTCACTCACCTGGAGGATCAACAACAGTCAGGTGGATGATGATGCTGTTCTTCCATGAGCGAGTTTCTTCAATGAAAACACGACACTCGTATGTTCCAGCATCATTAATCTTCACATTGTTCAGAATCAAAGACACGTCTCCATCCTTCATCTGTCTGTCCTGCAGATCCACCCGGTTCTTAAAAGATGGATGCTGGTGATCTGGAACAAACTGACCATCCTGATACAAAAGAACATATCCATCTGTCAGGTCAGCTCTGCTCCAATGTACAGATTTGATCTTGTTGTTTGAAGCTCGACATGTCAGAGTGACGTCCTGTCCAGACTTAACTTTGATGGTTTTCTTCTCTGAAAGAAGAAACAACACAGAGCAGAGAGGTTAAACGTCAAAGTACAATGATTATCAGAATGATTGACTTTAAATATTTTGTTTATTTCTGTTGACATTTGAGTTTTCTGTCATGTTGGGTTTAATGAAGCTCTGAACATCGAGCAGCTATTTAAATGTTTTAAAGTCAAGTCTTCATAGCATGCTCTGTTGTCTCTTTCTCTTTAATCTCTCTCACACTCCTGTCACACTGGTGTGTGTGACTGCAGCAGCATCTGCACATGTGCAGTTGTCGCTGCTCCTCCTACACTCAGCTTCAGTCTAACCTGATGTGACTCGAACTCTGTTCCTGCCATGTGATTGGTTTAGAGTGATGCTATTTTCATTGTTACTGAACTCTAATGTTACCTGTCAAAACAAAGAGGGAATAAATTCTATTGACTTTCTATTGAGCATGTTTCTTGTTTCTACTGAGGAAAAGTTATTTCTCAATAATGAGCTTCATCATTTCATCGCCCAGCTCTAGATTACAGTGAGAGACATTGAGCTCACACAGACTCCATCTACCCTGATGATGCCTTCACACACACAGACAAACTGAATCAATATGAAAATAATTCTTCTGAACTTCTGGTTTCTAACAGCTTCATCTGACCTGGCGACACAAACAGCAAAGTGGAGCAGACTGACACAGTTACTGCAGACGTTTGTGTGTTATTGTCACTGCTGATCTACATTATTATAAATGTGTGAATCTGTAATCTCAGTGACTAACAGAGAACCTGAGTCTAAACCTGATCAGATGAAGTGTGAGGTTGTGAGAAAGTCTCTGCCTGCATTCATAGATGTGTCCTTTCAGCTGCTCTGATCCAACCTTTGGTCTCTAAGGCTACGTCCACACTTACACATTTTCGATTGAAAACGAAAACAATGACGAAAACAATTGAAAACAATGACACATTTAGGTCATTTGATGCAGTCATGTGACCACTTCAACCAGCTCATCCATACAATAAACAAACATCAACAACCAGGAAGCAGCTTCAGCTCTGATCACACACACACTCAACTCTACTCACTCACCTGGAGGAACAACATGAAGGTGGATGATGCTGATGGGTTCAGTACTGACGTCTCTCCTCCCGTGCTTTGTTCTGCTAACAACACGACACTCGTATGTTCCAGCATCATTATTCGTCACATCCTTCAGAATCAAAGACACGTCTCCATCCTTCATCTGTCTGTCCTGCAGATCCACCCGGTTCTTAAAAGATGGATGCTGGTACTCTGGAACAAACTGTCCTTTTTGGTAAAAAAGCACATATTCATCTGTCAGGTCAGCTCTGCTCCAATGTACAGATTTGATGTTGTTGTTTGGAGCTCGACATGTCAGAGTGACGTCCTGTCCAGACTCAGCTGTGATTTTTTTCTGCTCTGAAAGAGGAAACAACACAGAGCAGAGAGGTTAAAGGTCAAAGTACAATTATGATCAGAATGATTGACATTAAATATTTTGTTTATTTCCTTTGACATTTGAGTTTTTAGTCATGTTGGATTTAATGAACCTCTGAACATCCAGCAGGTCACCAGTGAATTTTAGCCTCATGCTAAACATGCAAAGTTTCAGAAACTACAAGAAACTACAAGACTACCGACAAACCTTACTGGACATAAGAGATGGACTTTCTCATCACTTTCCGGAGTTCAAGTTTTGCAACACGGACCCTCTGTTTGCAGACCCCCCATTCATCTCACCTGAGACGCCTTTGTTCTCTGGCCCTGGAGGCCGCAAACGCTGACGCAGAGGGAGAAGATCTGGCGTTCTGATTCGACTGAGAAGGCTTACCAACAGACCACCGTTACCCAGTTTATTACTGGCTAATGTGCAGTCTCTGGAGAACAAGCTGTGCGAGCTTCGGGCACGGATCTCATTCCAGCGAGAGATGCGTGACTGCTCCGTGATCTGCCTCACAGAAACCTGGCTATCGGACAAGGTACCGGACTCCGCAATACAACTACTGGGGTTCTCCGTGCACCGCGCGGACAGGTCACAGGAGCTTACTGGGAAAAGCAGAGGTGGTGGTGTGTGTTTCATGATCAACAACAGCTGGTTTGATTATGCGAACGTGCACCCGGTCAAATCCTTCTGCTCACCGGACCTGGAGTACCTGATGGTTAAGTGCCGGCCATTCTGGCTACCGAGGGAATTTACAGCAGTGATTATTACGGCTGTTTACATTCCCCCACAAGCCGACACTGACCGAGCACTCAGGGAACTGTACAGCGCGATCAGCAGTGAGGAAACCGCACACCCAGAGGCGGCATTTATCATGACCGGGGACTTTAACAAAGGAAACCTGAAGAAAGTTTCACCAAAACTCCACCAACACATCCATTTCAACACTCGTGGAGACCGGCTACTTGACCACTGCTACACCTCTTTCCGGGCTGCGTACAAAGCCCTCCCTCGCGCCCCATTCGGCCAATCAGATCACCGCTCCATCCTGCTCCTGCCCACCTACAGGCAGAAGCTGAAACAGGAAGCGCCAACCCTGAGGGCGGTGCATCGTTGGTCGGACCAATCGGAGTCTACGCTGCGGGACTGTTTTGATCACGCGGATGTTTCACGTGGCTGCTAATGACATCGATGAGTACACAGACTCAGTCTGCGGATTTATCAGAAAATGTGTGGAAGATGTCGTCCCATCCAGAACAGTTAAATCCTTCCCAAATCAAAAACCCTGGATTAACAGAGATGTTCGCACGGAACTCGCCGAACGGAGCACCGCTTTTGCCTCCGCGAACACATTGGACTACAAACATGCACATTACCAACTCCAGAAGATGATCAAAGCAGCCAAACGTGAGTACAGGGACAGGGTGGAGTAACAGTTTGACAACCCTCGGAGACTGTAAACAAAATCGCACTCTGTGTGAGGATCTAAACATATTCTACGCTAGATTCGACACAGCGAACACCATGAGACTGGACAGTGTGCGCACCACAGATGATGTCAGTTCGCACACTGTGTCTGAGGAGGATGTGCGGAAGTGTTTCAGGAAGGTGAACGCGCGCAAAGCTACTGGTCCGGACGGGATTCCCGGCCACGTCCTCAAGTCATGCGCGGCTCAGCTGGCTGGAGTGTTTACACACATCTTCAACCTTTCCCTCTCTCTGTCTGTAGTCCCAGCCTGCTTCAAAATGGCCACCATCGTCCCTGTACCCAAATCCTCCACCATCTCCTCATTGAACGACTGGCGACCAGTAGCCCTGACCCCCATCGTGAGCAAATGATTCGAGAAGCTGGTCAGGGACTTCGTTTGCTCTGCACTACCCGACTCACTGGATCCTCTACAATTCGCATACCGCCACAACAGGTCTACTGATGATGCCATAGCCCTGACACTCCATGCTGCCCTGTCACACCTGGAGAAGAGAGACACGTTTGTAGATTACAGCTCAGCATTCAATACCATCGTTCCCTCAAAGCTGGACAGGAAACTGCAGGATCTAGGACTGAGCAGCTCCCTCTGCAGCTTGATCCTTAACTTCCTGTCTGACAGACGCCAAGTGGTCAGACTGGGCAGCACCACCTCATCCCCCATCACAATGAACACTGGTGCTCCACAGGGGTGTGTACTGAGCCCTCTCCTGTACTCACTTTACACCTACGACTGCACGGCCACTAACAACTCCAACATCATTGTGAAGTTTGCGGATGACACTAAAGTGGTGAGTCTTATCACCAACAGTGATGAGACGGCCTACAGGGAGGAGGTCAGCGCCCTGACCCACTGGTGTCAAGACAACCATCTCACCCTCAACGTCGCAAAGACAAAGGAGCTGATAGTGGACTTCCGGAGGTGCAGAGGAGTACACACCCCCATCACCATCAACGGCGCTGCTGTGGAGAGAGTGAGCAGCTTCTGCTTCCTTGGTGTACATCTGGCTGAGGATCTTACGTGGTCAGGACACATAAACAAAACAGTGAAGAAGGTTCAGCAGCGCCTCTTCTTTCTCAGGAGACTGAATAGATTCGGCATGAGCCCCCGCATCCTCAGGACCTTCTATCGCTGTGCCATTGAGAGCATCCTCACTGGATGCATCACCACCTGGTATGGCAACAGCACCGCTTACAACCGCAAAGCTCTCCAGAGAGTGGTGCGGTGTGCTGAACGGATAATTGGAGGTTAGCTTCCCTTCCTCCAGGACATCTACAGGAAGCGGTGCCTGAGGAAAGCGGGGAGGATCGTCAAGGACTCCAGTCACCCCAGCCATAAACTGTTCAGACTACTTCCATCAGGAAGGAGGTTCTGCAGCATCCGGTCCCATACCAGCAGACTGAGAGACAGCTTTTTCCAACAGGCCATCAGACTGCTGAACACGTCATAGACACCTCACCCTCACTACTGGAACTTCAACATTATGCACTCCAAACTGTACATTAATGCCACTGTTTTGAACAATATCCAACTACCAACCTCTGTATTTTTTATATATTTATTTTATTTTTACTCTATTTAATTTGTAAAATATGTATACACACACACACACATATACACACGTAGACATACATATTTAGTATACACATTCAGTAATATGCATACTCTCTTATATTGTACATATATTTATTCATATAATTCTCAGATTTACCCATTCTTATATTTGCTTGTTCTTATGTTATTGTACTTTGCACACCTCTGTTGCTTGTGAAGCTCGCGCACAAGAATTTCACTCACATGTACTGTACCAGTGTACCTGCACATGTGATGTGACAATAAAAGTGATTTGATTTGATTTGATTTTGACATAATGTGTGAGAGAAAGCAGCCTCTCATTATAAGACACTGTGAGTCTCTGCATGCTGCCTTTATGGAGCTACAGCTGTTTGTATACACTGAACAAAAAGCTTTGTAGCTGTATACTGACTCCTGACACTACAACACATAACACTGACGCACACATTACACTTCTTGGTCTCTGTCACAGCTGGATTACAGATGTTAAGTGTCCACCCAGCCTCGTGTCTCCTTCACACACCTCCTTTGGGTGCTTCGCTGAGTCTGTCTCCCCTGTGCGACTCAGGCTGTGACAATATAAAACTGAGATTATAACTTAAGTTGGTGCATGGATATTAAACAAAGATTTTGTGTGTTTATTTTATCTGAAAATGTGAAAAACTGAAAAATGTCTTAAAAAAACAAAAATCTGCCTTTTATAATTTAAATATCATTACTTAACTTTAGAAAGACTTCCATTCACTCTTTAAATTTAATTTAATAAAAAAAACATATATTTAAAATATAGCTGCATCTCTACCAGCCTCTTCTGTTCCATGTGGGGGGATTTTCTATAAGGCAGGAGAAATTATCTCCAAGAAAATTAACAGACTCGGCCATTGCACAGTGGAACAACTTCTCTCCTTGAATGAAAACCAAACAGGATGACCTTAAATGGACCTCATGTTTTTACTTTACAAGTTCATAAGCATTCTCCCTCTCCAGTTCACAATCAATTCCACCCTAAGGTCAAAAATGACCATCCATCCATTCAGCCTTTTCAGGGTTGCAGGGGGTGCTGGAGCCTATGCCAGCTGTCATAGGGCGAGAGTTGGGGTACACCCTGGACAGCTCGCCAGTCTGTCGCAAGGCTAACGCATAGAGACAGAGAATTCGCACTCACATCTATGGGCAATTTGGATTAATCGACTAAGCTATCCTCACAAACTGGACGATGAGAGGAAGTTGGAATACACAGAGGGAACAAACCCATGCAAACACAGGAATCATGTTCATCATGCAAACTCCACAAACTCCACTCCCGGCCTGATGGTGACGGGCGACCGTGGCTCAGGGGGTTGGGAAGGGCACCTGTAACCGGAAGGTCGCTGGTTCGATCCCTGGCCTCTCTGTCCTGGTCGTTGTGTCCTTGGGCAAGACACTTTACCCTACCGCCTACTGGTGTTGGCCAGAGGGGCCGATGGTGCGATATGGCAGCCTCGCTTCTGTCAGTCTGCCCCAGGGCAGCTGTGGCTACAACCGTAGCTTGCCTCCACCAGTGTGTGAATGTGAGCGTGAATGAATAATGTCATTGTAAAGCGCTTTGGGTGCCTTGAAAAGCGCTATATACATCCAATGCATTATTATTATTATTATTATTGAACTCAGGACCTTCTTGCTGTGTGGCAACAGTGGTAACCACTGTGCAGCCCGGTCAAAAACACGTATAAGAAAATTGGCCTAATATGATATTACTTATAAACATACCTGTCCAGTGATTAATTGCATAAGTACATAGAGGCTGGACCTCACAGCAGAAGCATGCGCCATAATGTGTTGTAACATACTGTAACGCGTTATTAAGTAACGTGTTACAGTAACTACGTTATTATTGTGGTAACGAGCACGGTAACTAGTTATTATGCCAAAACCAGGAACGCGTTACTCGTTACTGGGATTTAGATAGGCTCGATACTCGTTACTTCGTGTGGTGGATATCGCGGAGCTTCCACAGATTCAATAACATTAGCAAGTGGTGGAAGCCAGCAGGTGGATGAAGGAAAAGGGAGGCGAGAGCAGAGAAACGAGGCGGCCGCCGGTCCGAGTGTCAGGTGAACTGAACTTCAGGTAAGAAGTTATGACCTGCAGTCTATCAGTCAGATATAAACCAGGTTTAAGATAAGATAAGATAAGATAGAACTTTATTAATCCCTCGGGTGGGTTCCTCTGGGAAATTCGGTTTCCAAAAAAAGCACAACACCAACAGAAGTTACAGAGCGTGAGGAGAATATTATATATATAAATACACATATAAATACAGAGACATATATAGATAAAAAATACGAAGGGGATAAATAGAATAAATAAGAATAAAAAATAAAAATACAAGTGAATTGCACACTTCAAGTATTAAAGTCTATTGCACCGTTGACTATTAACAAAAGTATTGCACAAAAGGTATTGCACAGTGAAGTGAAGAGGCACTACAGTTTAGTTGTTCCCCCCTCCTTTGTCCTCCTGTTTCTCCTCCCTCTCCCCTCCAGAGAGGAGTTAAACAGTCTGATGGCATGTGGGACAAAGGAGTTTTTTTTTTTTTTGCCTGTTCCGTTTGGCTCTTTTGCCATCAGAATTATTGTCTAAAGGCGAAGAAAGATGCCCAACGAATTTAGTTTACCAAACGGACCATCCCAGCCTTGCCGTAATGGTCTATTTGATTCACCTTTTATTGTTTATTTTATTTTTCATTTGCTGAATACGGGACAGACTTAACTGGGGGAAAGAAAGGGGAGAAAGAAAGAGGGAAAGGAAAACAGCTGAGAAGAGGGACGGGGGAAAAGGGCAAAAAACAAAAACCAACAGAGGAAGCACACAAAAAATACATATATCGATCGATCGATCACCTGTTGAGAAAGAAAAAAGAAAACAAGCAGAAGAAAACGAGGGTAATAGAATAAACAACATCACAATGATATATGGGAATATGGCAGTAAATATTAAATGTTAAACATTATTGTAAGATCGACAGCGCACAGTGTGCTTTGAGGTAGGAGCCAAAAAGGGTGTAGTTTGTGTGTGTGAGCACCTGTGTGTACACCTGTGAGCATGAACGCGCTTGTTTTTTAAAAGGTTCCTTCATGTAATGATCTGCTAGAGGGTGTGGGGGGCCACTGCCCCGTCCTTCAGGGCATGAAGCAGGTATGGAGGAGATCAAAACTCCAGACATCCACCTCCGAAGTGGCCCGAACGAGCCCCAGGCTCCAGGCCCGGATAAGCAGCCGGCAAGGAGTGAGCTGGTGTGTACCTGGGTGCCCATCCCCAGACACAAAGAACCACCAACGCACCGATGTCTGAGGGCGTCTGCCACTGGCAGGGGACGTGGTGGGGGGAGATGGGCCTCCAAACCTTGTAGGGCCTGAGATGTCCCCAGAGAGGTGGAGTCTGATACCCAACCTGACATATAGACACAAACATACAGGCACACGCAGATACAAACATCCATTCCCACCCTCATGCTCTCAAATGCAATTACTCCACACTCAACCAACGTGGAGACAGATGTAAAGAGACACCGTACACAATCACACTCCCCAAGCGTACTCTAAGAACCGGGTCTAGGTACCCTTGCCCATGGAGGGGGAAACTGCACCCAGACCCAGGTGGTGTTACCCTTTTCCCTGAGGTGGGGAGAAGCAGACCGCCCCGACTCCGCAGCAGCAGGGAGGCCCCACATACCAGACCCCAGTCGGACGGCCAACTCCTCCTCCTAGCCCCCCCGCTCCAACAGGCCGCAGAGAACGGGGGTGTGAGAAGACTCCAAACCTCCCTCCACCCGCTCATATGTAGTGTTGGTGTACGTTTGTTCTAAGGTGCATTTAAAACCCAGGAGGGCATGGAGCTACCTGCCAGAAAGCAGGTAAGTGCATAGCCAACCTGATAGCCCTCAATGTCTACGTGTATTTACAATTGAGAGGTGGGCAACGACGCCAGGGGTGAGGTGTACACCCTGATGGTGATTTGGATTCTGTGTGGCGTGCCCACCCCCAAGATCCTATATGTATGTGTTATGAGAGTGTGAGTAATGTGAATGTCTAAGTTGTGAGATAAAATTGAGGCAGAGGCAGCCAGAAGGGGACAGAGGGGGGTGGGGGGTGGGGGGGGGGATGCCTCCTCTGCACCCTGGTGACACACCCCTACCCCAAGCCCCTGCATGTGTGGGTGATTGTGGTGGAGCAGGAAGAGGGAGGCACAAAGGAGTTTTTAAGTCTGTTGGTTCTTGTCTTTGGGAGAAGCAGCCTGTCACTGAACAGACTCCTCTGTTTGTTTATGGCCGTGTGCAGAGGATGCCCAGCATTGTCCATAATGTCCAGCAGTTTTTTTAGTGTCCTTTTTTCTGCCACTGACACCAGAGTGTCCAGCTTCATGCCAACCACAGAGCCTGCCTTCCTGATCAGTTTCTCCCAGCCTGGATGAGTCCTTCTTTGCTGTGCTGCTCCCCCAGCACACTACAGCATAGAAAAGCACTCCAGCAACCACCGACTGGTAAAACATCCTCAGGAGCTTCCTGCAGATGTTAAAAGACCTCAGCCTCCTGAGGAAGTACAGTCGGCTTTGGGCTTTTTTATACAGGTGCTCTGTGTTGCATGACCAGTCCAGTTTATTGTCCACCCACAGCCCGAGGTACTTGTACTTGTTGACCACCTCCACCTCCTCCCCCTCTATTCGAACCGGCAGTGGACCTTCTCTGGACCTCCCGAAGTCCACGACCAGTTCCTTAGTCTTTGAGGTGTTGAGTTGCAGGTGGTTTGTGTGACTCCATGCGACAAACTTCCTCACCAGACTTCTGTACTCCTCTTCCTGATCATCCCAGATACACCCCATGATGGCTGTGTCATCTACAAACTTCTGAATGTGGCATAATTCAGAGTTGTAGCAGACGTCAGAGGTGTACAGGGTGAAGAGAAGAGGGGACAGCACAGTTCCCTGTGGTGCTCCTGTGCTGCTGACCACAGTGTCAGACGTGATGTTCTTCAGCCTGACGTACTGTGGTCTGTCAGTGAGGTAGTCGGAGATCCAAGCCACCAGGCAGGGGTCCACCTGCATCCTGTTCAGTTTTTCCTGAAGCATACAGGGCTGGATGGTATTAAAGGCACTGGAAAAGTCAAGAAACAGGATCCTGACTGTGCCTTTTCCCCCATCCAGGTGTGAGTGAGCTCTATGCAGGAGGTACAGGATGGCATCCTCCACTCTGACACCCGCCTTGTATGCGAACTGTAGTGGGTCCTGGGCATGTTGTACCTGTGGTCGGAGGAGGTTGAGGAAGAGCCGCTCTAAAGTCTTCATGAGATGTGACGTCAGTGCCACCGGTCGGAAGTCATTCAGCTAGGTTTAGGGGGAGTTTATTTTCGGTATGCTGACTTTTTCGTACTGCGTGCTAGCTAGCATGACGGAGTTTTTATACAGCTGGGTGGGTGCTATGTTACTGATTCTGAACTTTATTTTGTTCATACGGTAAGACTAAGGAGCTTGGAAAGAAAAGCGTCTGGACTGTTTCTGAGAGACAAATAACACCAGGATCCTTTTCTACGTAGCTGACAGCTGGTAACTGTGCAGGAGCGGGTCTAGCAAAGTGTTGCCAGGGGGGCAGGTAGGGCATTAACAGGGAAAGTTTGCAGTCTGCATGTCAAATATTCTTGGGCAAGATACTAACACCAAATTGCTCTCCGTTGCATCCATCGGAGTATGAATGTGTGTAAATGTTACTTAGAAAGCACTTAGAAAAATGGGCTTGTGCGAATGGGTGAATGCGCAAGTTGTGTAAAGTGCTTTGAGTGCTCAGAAGAGTAGAAAAGCGCTATATAAGAACAAGTCCATTTACCATTTACCAAAGGGGGGCACAAGGAAATACTTTTCTTTATTATTCTCATTTAAAATGTCTCGCTTTTAAAAAAATAGTTATCTGAGTCTTACAACAAACAATTGATAGATTGATGCATACATACCATAAGAACAGTGTACATCACTGTCACAACAGTGTTTATTTTCATTCAAAGGCTTTATGATTTTTCCTATAATGGTGGGCCGGTCTCTAGTCAAAATGCCTGGGACGATTTTTTTGTCCCAGTCCAGCTCTGTATGCAGCTCATCTGCAGTCTGGTGTTACCTACATCTTCCTATTCAGAAGGCAGAATTTCCAAGTTCTGAGTACAATCAAAAGCACCACGACTGCAGTTTTTGTGTTGGATGTAAAAAGCAGGCTAGAATCATGGCGGCGGTCAACGACGGTCCAGGCGTGGGATTTCTCTCGTGGAAATGTGCACATTATTTTTTCCTTTCTATTGGTAGGTGGCACAGTGCACTTGTGGCAAGTAAGCAAGCTAGAAGACTGGCAGTCTGGCTGGGTATCCAGTTACGGAAGCAACACATTAACAAGAGAATTCTGAGTAAAACCAAAGTTACTTTCCCTAGTAACTAGTTACTTTGAAAGTAACGAGTAACTTGAAGTAACTGAGTTACTTATTTAGAGAAGTAACTAGTAATGTAACTAAGTTACTAATTTAAAGTAACTTACCCAACACTGGTTGTACATTATTATACATCACTGTTCCCCAGGTGTTTCCTCGTTGCCTTGATTACCTCGTGTATTTAGTGTCTGTGTCTCCCTCTGTCATTGCCTCGTTCAACGGCTGTGTGTTAGTAAGTAAGTAAGTAAAATTTATTTATATAGCGCTTTTTAAAAGAGGAGGTTATTTCAAAGTGCTTCACATGGGAATAAAAGCGTATCAAACAAAACAGTAAAAGTAGTATAAAAAAGGTATAAAAGCATGTTCTGCCTGCTTCTTTAGTTCCAGTTTTGTTTTTGTATTAAGTCCAGCAATAAAGCTGTGCCTTAAGTTTAGTTTTGTCAGAGAGTCACCATTTTGGGTTTTCTATCCTGTCCATTTCACACAGCACATGATGCATATTTGTATATGTAGAGATGTGTTGTTATATTTTGTAACATTCTATAATTTCATTTACTCAACAACTGTTCTAACTTGGAAAAACTGTGACCACATCATTATGTGAAGAACGCTGTCTACAGGTCAGGGGACAGGCTAGCTTATAGAAATGCTTGGAAATATCTCAAAGAGGGCATTAAAGCAGCAAAACACAGATACCAGCGATGCATTGAGGGGCATTTTGAGAATAACAACCCCTGTAGCATGTGGAAAGGCATCAAAGCCCTAACGGACTATAGGAACAGTCCCTCGTTGACACGCTTCCTGACACCCTGAACCAGTTCTTTGCCCGCTTTGATGGTCGCTCCAACAGCATGGGAACCCAGACAGCACCATTACCCATAGAGGAGCCGTTACCTGTCTTTGTATGCCATCAGGTGAGATCCACGCTGAGGAGGATCGATGTCAGCAAAGCAGCAGGACCAGACAGGGTTGCAGGACGCATGCTGAAGTCATGTGCCAACTGGCGGGGGTGTTTACCAACGCTATCAACATAGCTGGCCATTGGGCATACCGGGCATTTGCCCAGAGGGCCGTTGGTGATTTTTTAACGGTATAAACCCTGAAAGGTGGTGGATTGTCTAGATGCTGGGAGATGTGTAAAAATAACTCAATTGTTTGGTGGTGGCTATTGCGGAGCTTCCACAGATTCAGTAACATTAGCAAGTGATGGGGGCCAGCAGATGCAACACGCTGGCAGGTGGATGACAGAAAGGCAGGAGGAGCAGAGACCCGAGGCGAACTGAATAACAGGTAAGAAGTTATAACATGCAGTCTATCTGGGTCAGATATAAACCAAGTTTAGGTGGAGTTTATTTTCGTTATGCTGACTTTTTACAGTCAGTTACAATAACTCGTACTGCGTACTAGCTAGCATAACTTGTTTTATCTTATTTTATTTATACGGTTAGTTATTAGAGTTTCCAACTGTCCCGTAAAAAATGGAATGGTCTCGTATTCAGTTTTGTATTGAGGTGAAAAGGAACACAGTTTGTCCCGTACTTCAGCTACAACAAAAAAGACACAAAACTGGAGTTATTGTCTTTGCTGCACAGCTACCTCTTCTGCTCTCATTCTCTCCCCTCCCTCTCCTGTTTTTACTTCAATCATGAAACTGATCAATGATCAGCTGATCGGCTTTTCTCTCTTGTTTATTTATCGCCCACTTTGCGCCAGAAAGAGGAAACCAGCGGATGTCGCGCTAAACAACATCAGCATGTTTAAGCTTGATCAGCTGTTGTTAGAATTTATTTAATATTAATTTCTAGTATCAGCTGAAACCAGGAGATGTCCTTACTAAATCATCAGAGCTGAACAGGTGATGGAGAAGCAGGTTTACCTTTTCGAGGACATAAATGAGTTGAAGGGAAGTTATGAACTGTTTCTGAGAGACAAATAACACCAGGATCCTTGTCTAAGTAGCTGACAGCTGGTAACTTGAAGGGGGCACAAAGAAATACTTTTCTTTCTTATTCTCATTTAAAATATCTCGCTTTTAACAAATAATTATCTGAATCTCACAACAAACGTTTTTATCTGATGTAAAATGTATAGAAATGCATTATTGTACATGGTAATTTTTTTAGGGTCCCATCATAATTTCTTCAGAAGTAGCTAAGTACTGTATATGATGCCAGTATTTTCCCACATTTTCTAGATACTGTACCAGTACTGTGTGTGAAATGCCATCAAAAAGTCAATTAAGTTTTTCTTTCTCACCTGTCTTTCTGTCTCCTTTCACTTTTTAAAGGTTGCCATGTTAGAAAAAATATTTTGCCCTGCCATGCTGTTTATTGATGTGGCAAATGAATGGTTCATGAAAATATATCTAAATCTGTCATCAGTAATCAGTAATGATCATGTCTCACCTCTAGTCTTCTCTGTTTTAATTTCAGGTTTTCACCATGTGTTGAAGATAGTTCAGGAGGTTTATTCGACCAAGCAGTCTACTTTTGGGTACTGTTTAGAATACCAGAATAGGGAGGAGGGTGAAGGTTTAAGTTTATTAGATTGATACATATATATCAACAAGACAGTGTACATCACTGTGACAACAGCATTTGTTTTCATTCAAAGGATTTATGATTTTTCCTATAATACCTGGTGGGCCGGTTTCTAGTCAAAATGCCCGGGACGATTTTTTGTCCCAGTCCAGCCCTGGCCGTCAATCTGTCTCTGCAGCAGGCTGCAGTCCCAACATACCTCAAATCAACTACCATCATTCCTGTGCCTAAAAGACAGTCAGTAAAATGTCTGAATGGCTATCGCCCGGTCACTCTGACACCAATTATCATGAAGTGTTTTGAGAGACTCGTTCTTTCACACAACAAGGGCTGCATCCCTGCTGACCTGGACAGCCTACAGTCTGCTTACTGCAAGAACAGATCAACAGAGGATGCAGTCTCAATTACACTTCACACCAGCCTTACTCATCTAGAGCATCCCAATACATATGTTGAGATGCTATTTGTAGTCTGAAAAGAAACTGAAAGGAAAAGCGTCTGGACTCCTTTCAGTTGCATGAAGACATTTCACCTCTCATCCGAGAAGCTGGGAGTTTCCCCCCAAAGAGGGACAAAGGACCCCCTTATGATCCTCTACCTAATCACATGAGCCAAGGTGTGAAAATGGGTGTGGGTCACAATCAGCCAGGGTTTCGGGTGAGCTCATTGTGAAACCTGGCCCCCATGTGATTTCCTGAGGTCAGATGGCCCAGGATGTGAGTGGGCGTTTAGGCGTCTGGGAAGGGATCTCAAAACTGGATTACTAATGCATGACACACAAGGTTGTGGGAAGGTACAGGATATATGACACAGTGATGCTGATGCTATCAGACTTTCCGTAACCACTCCATGTACAACAGCCCAGATCAGCAAACAGTGACTGCTCAGCAGTGTTGGTCTAGTTACTTGTAATCAGTAATTAGTAATTAATTACTGATTACTTCTACAAAAAGTAATCACATAACTTTACTGACAACTTATTTTCAAAAGTAATTATTTACTTAGTTACTTTAAAAAAAAACATGATACACAATCTGAAAAGATAATAAAGCAATAGACCTTTAGTCCAATTCTATTTTTATGCATAATCCCTTATATAAAATATAATTACATTTCTTAAAAGCCTCTTTTTAAAATTTGTTTCATTAGTTTTAATCTTTTAACTTTATGCCTCAAGCACAAATTAAATTATGGACAACAGTCTTTGATTTGAAGAAATTGATGAACATTTAAACCTATTTTCTGCACATTCCAGGACATAAAATAACATATTTCTTTGTGTTTACACTCACACTTTCAAATAAATGGAAGTAAAATACAGCAGAAAATAAATAATATCAAAGACTCAGCGGCACCATGTTTTGTTGTTCTTAAATCGATTTTCACCTCTTTAGCAGGAGTGGGGCAGGCGGAGGTTTGTCCTGGTATCAGTGTTTGGGATTCGGTAGTTTTTCTGTGAATTTCACATTCCAGTGGCAGCGTACTCTGTGCTTGCTCAGAAGTTTAGGGGTTTTTTTCACTGTAAAAAGAAGTTTTCTTCCCACGCATTGTACAGCAGATGCTGTTTTTTTTTTTAACTTATTATGGAATCAAACTCAAAGTAAGGTCAGTACTTGCAGACGTGTTACTTGTAACATGTTACTGCCCATCACTGCTGCTTAGTGTGACCAGGATATTCTGAGCTCCATCCTAAACCTGAACAGCTGTTCACCAGAATCGTGTTAATTACTGCTCAAAGCTGCTTTGACCTGAAAACTGGATTGAAAGTTTCTGAGCATTTCAGAGATCTTTTGGGAACAAGTAGTTACTGGTTACAGATAAATGTCATGTGGAGTTATTAGAAAGCATTTGATTTAATGTTGGCCGGTTCATCTGTGAAAACAAATCAAATGAACAAAGAAGAAAATCACCTCTACCTAAAAAAACGGATTGAATGTTCACTGGTGGATATTCCTGTCGTGTTTGGGTCAAATCTGACCAGTTTAGAACTTAAAACCTCCTGCTGCTGATCCAACCTAACTTGAACTTAAAACACTCATCAATATTGTGTTTTGCATCCTTACATCCTAAGGCCTTATGACATCCTCCACACTATGCACTTGAACATATCACACTGATGATCACCTCTTTCACTGAATTTTGAGTGTTTTAATCAACATTGTTACATCTGTGGTGTTCCCGGTCATAAGTGACCACCATAGGAAATGAATGGGTATCCCATTGAATGGGTTGTTCAGTGAATGGGCCACTGAACAACACCCAGTATACAACCCATCGAATTGGCCACTGGTGGAGCGTCTACCAGTTATGTACAATCCAGGCCCTGAAGTGGCAGTTGATGAGCGCAGGTATATGCAGGTATACGTGGGGAAACCCAGTACTGGAAGGGCCAAAAAAAAACCCAGGGCATGCATCATATGCTCTTGGTCAGGAGCTGCTGAAAAGACAGCTCACCATCGTAGGGACAGTGAGGAAGAACAAGCCGGAACTTCCCCCTGCGCTGGTATTAACCAGAGGAAGAGACACACTCTCACTCTTGTGTCATAAGTTCCCAAGAAGAATAGAAATGAAATCCTGATGAGCACGCTACACAAAGATGCCACTTTTGGCACCACAGAGGACAGGAAGCCCCTTATGATCCAGGACTACAACAAGAACAAAGGAGGCGCTGACTACCTTGAAAAGGTAAAGTTTCATCAGTCATGCATTTATTTTATTTTTATTTATGTGTATCATAGCATTTTGTGTACGACAGACTAAATATTGTTCCTAATCTCTTATTTATTGTTCTCTTTATTGCAGCTTACTGGCACATACAGCTGTTAATGACAGCCTGTTGACCTGTGGTACTGTTCCACAACATCCTTGATGGTGTGGACAGCCATCGACCAAACCTGGAATCAGGGGAAGAGTTTCAAAAGGAGACTTTTCCTAGCAAAGCTGGGGAAAACTTGACTCCTCTTATTCAATGGCGCAGCACATTCCTCGCACACCAGCCAGTCTGATTAGGAGTGTGCAAGCTTCAGCCCCAGCCACTGCTCTCCAACCAGCAAGTGGGCTGAAAAGGAAGCGCTGAGAGCTCTTTGCCCCTAGAGACAACAAAACAAGCCTAAGATGCTGCAAATATGCCACTCATGTGCACATGCACACACAAAAACACACATGCACACTCACACATACACACAAGGCTTCATGTTGAGTTTAGTCTTTGGTTTTCAATTTATTTTTTACATTACATGTTCATTTTGTAATTCATTTTCTGTCATGAACCGGCTGTGTGGAGGCAGATGAGGACTGAAATGCAAAACTCACAGAGACAGAAGCTGAACTGGGGGGGGTGAAAACGATGTGCCGGGAGTCCGCTGTTGCGTTTTGGACGAAATGCATTCTGGGATATATAGCTGTCCCAAGTCCACACCGGTGCATGCTCGATAAAACGGTTCTCGGCTTGATGCGTACTTCGAATTGGAACAGTACTTGGTCTCCGACTGATGACGTATCACGAGTACACGAGAACGCAAGTACGCACAAGTACGCATATTGATAAACGCCCATGCACATAAATACACAGAGGGTTAACAAGGGAAGTGGGAGCACACGGGGAACACAGCTGACAATCGTAACGAGACATGGCAGGAGAAACACGACACTGACGGGAGACTGTCAAAGTAAAACAGGAAGTACAGAGGTGCAGACAGGAGGAGAGAGAGACAGGAGAGCATGGGGAGAGCACAGGCATAGCGGGCTGGGGAAACATGGAATAAAACACGAGGGGAGACGAGGGTTCATAGATACAGAGAGGAGCACACAGGGGGTAATCAAATAAGGGACATCTTAGCAGAGCAACCTAGAAACCACGGCATGAATAAAGAACAAAACCCAAAACATGAAAACTATGAATGCTGGGCCACCATGGCCCAGGATCATGACATTTTCAGTGCCTTTTTGTATTTTCACTGCAGTTATTTTATGCCTAATTGTGTTTATTCATGTTAAACACTGCTTTGAGACACAGCTAAAGAAAGTTGAATAAAAATTTGATGGTGAGAAATGTTTTTTGTGATAACTTAAGAGCAGTTAACAAGGACCAGTCAATTTTGACCGGGAACACTAAAGTAAGGGGGGATGCAGAAAACCAGAGAGTTTAAAACATCTTCCAGATTCTGACCTCAAGGAGGGACAAGAAAGAAAATCAGCGATTTCCAGTTTTATTTCAAGTCTCAATAATTCAGTCAAGTTTTCATCAAGGATTGTTTGGTAGGTAGAAGATGGAGCCTAAATGCAAGATCCAGCAGAAAAAAACATAAACCCAAGAGCAGCTTTAAAGCTGAAATCTCAAAGTACAAAACCACTGCAGGTCAAAGAGTCTTAAACAACAGGAAACTCTTCAAGGAAACCAGATAAGCAGAAGGCAATGCAGCTCAACAGAAAACCTAGCATCTCAAAATGAAATTTAAGTCATGAACCCAAAAAACATAAACCTAAAGAACTCTTGAATGGAAGCGCGCAACTAAGAGCATAAAATACAATGACAGGAACTCCCACCAGGAATAAGAAAATAAAGACCCATAAACACTAAGAAATAACTGAAAGCAAAATATCAAGAAAGAATTAACAAAGAAAAAAAGAAACGTGATCCACGCTACAAAAACAGGAGTTTCCTGGAACACTTAATGTATCAGATCTGAGGACGTAGGAATTTCTTGTTTATATGATGTTTGTCTTTCCAGATGTGTGCAACCTTAATTAAGTAATTTTGTTCTTCCTGTTTCAGTGGTAACTGATAAACTGTTGGGATGGTTTGGAAGAATTGAGGGGAGTTTTTGCTTTGCAGACATTCTGACCACATGTGATGCCTGTTTTTATGAAAAATTACCTAGTACTGTGCAAAAGTCTTGAGCCACCCCTAACTTCTTTGTCTCCTTGGAATCAAATCACAACACTTTCTTCTTTTCAAAATAAAATATTAAGAAACAGCAGCAGCTTTCTGCAGCTTCTCTTTGGATACTGGCTGCTTTTTCACTCAGTTTCAGTCCTTGTAGCTGAAAGAGGAATTTGTTTCAAATATAAAAATACTCCAAGCTCAAAGGATGAAGCATCTTAAGACACTTTCATGCTAGCAGCCTGTCACTAAAACACAGTTCTTTTGGGGTTGAATCTATGCAAAATGTCAAAGATAAAAAATTTACAGTCACAATAGTTTTGGTCAATGATTTGTGCACAACAACAAAAATGGGACCTCTCTCATCCATCAGTCATCATGTGGACAATTTTCTGACACACTTTGAAGCTGATGGACGTTTTGTGTCTGCACTAAGTACGTTTTCAGCAGCTATGGCACCGGCAGGATTCACTTTCACAGACTCACAACCACCAGCTTCACCCCTCCCCTCCCCCTCCAGCTGTAGGCTTTAACATTGAGTTTCCCCACACATGTTTACAGACGAGTTAGAGAGCAAGAGAAGAAGAGACTGATTCATAAATGTCTTTGTTTCTGCTCTAACCTTACCCAAACAATGCTGCTCTACAACTCTAGACTACCAGCCACAAAGACAACAGCTGGAGAAACATCTGTCTGCCTCTGACATCCACCAGCTCATCCATACAACAAACAAACATCAACAACCAGGAAGCAGCTTCACCTCTGATCACACACACACTCAACTCTACTCACTCACCTGGAGGATCAACAACAGTCAGGTAGATGATGATGCTGTTCTTCCATGAGCGTGTTTCTTCAATGAAAACACGGCACATGTATGTTTCAGCGTCATTAATCTTCACATTGTTCAGAATCAAAGACACGTCTCCATCCTTCATCTGTCTGTCCTGCAGATCCACCCGGTTCTTAAAAGATGGATGCTGGTGATCTGGAACAAACTGACCATCCTGATACAAAAGAACATATCCATCTGTCAGGTCAGCTCTGCTCCAGTGTACAGATCTGATGTTGGTGTTTGGAGCTCGACATGTCAGAGTGACGTCCTGTCCAGACTCAGCTGTGATGATCTTTTGGTCTGAAAGAGGAAACAACACAGAGCAGAGAGGTTAAAGCTCAAAGTACAATTATGTTCAGAATGACTGACCTTAAATATTTTGCTTATTTCCTTCGACATTTGAGTTTTTAGTCATGTTGGATTTAATGAACCTCTGAACATCCAGCAGGTCACCAGTGACCCACTGAGGGGGAATTTTAGCCTCATGCTAAACATGCAAAATGTATTAACATGTAAACAGGCTGATTCTCTTCAGTTATTTACCTCAGAGATAAACAATTTCTAACAGTTAATCTCACCTGCAGAGACGAAAATGAGGATGCTGAAAAACAAAGTGGAGCAGAGTGATGCAGTTCCAGCAGACATTTCTGTGTTTCTGTATTAACATTCGAATCTGAGCTTCAGATTAGACTATATGACATTTTGAGGTTCAGATGAAGCTGAAAGTCCCTGAGTGAGAGAACAGCTTTGTAACTCCACACTTAAGAGTCAGAGAGAGAGACCCAGTTGGTGGGCTGGACCAGTGTCCTCCAATGCAAACGCAGAAATGAAGAAAACTGGAGAGCAGCCAGTCTTTAAATAATGATGCCAAAATATTTGTACGTAAGAGGTCAAAATCAGGACTCTTATTTTCTTAAATTAATGAGGAATAATCTGGTTTTGTGACTGAACCATATATAATAACACTCATTTGGTTTTGGACATGACTGATTATAACAAATATACACTGGTTAAAAGCTTTAGTGTCATTCAAGGTTGTTCAGCACTTTGGATTCAGAAATTATTTTATATTATTTTAAGAATCATCAGCTCTTTATAGAAAGCTGAGATGATAACTTAAGTTGGTGCAAGTAGATTAGACAAAGCTTTTTAGACAAAACACTTTGAGTGCTCAGAGCAGAAAAGGGCTATTTAAGAATCAGACTATCTTCAAGCAGTTTTTGTTTTCCTTTGTGTCACAAACGATAGTAGAGAATAAAAAAAACATCCCTGCATTATGTAAATCCAATGATCACACCTGACATGTGCCTTTGTATCATCATGTTAGATGATTGTAATGGCTTTTTAAAAATTCTAGTTTAGATAAAATCTCTGTTTCTCACCCCTTCTTACCAGAAAAATGCGATCAGACTGTGAACGTGGTCGAGTGAGTGAGCCCTGAGGGATCAGTGATGTCCTGAGATAGTACCTCTCACACAGGAAACCTTTCTTACACAAACTTTTTAAGAGAGAAGAAGAAAATAAAATAAAACCCATTGTTCTAGGAGGAGAAATGGCTGAGCAGCTGCATTAAAAGCCTTAGATCGGCATGTGAGATAGAAAGCATTGGATGCAGTGACGTTAAGCACTTCGCCAGTAAACGGGGCATTATAGTGTGGGGTTGTTATTCATGAGCTGGGCACAACTCTTAATGCTTTACCAAGACATTTTGGCTTGGTATGCTTGGGCTGGTGCTATCACTTGGTGATTGCTCTCTCTGTCGTAGAGTATCACTTTCTCTATCTCTTACAACACACAGTGGTGTTTTTGTGTAGGTTATATGCTTTGCCACTTTAGTTAAATCTTTTAGATAATGTCTTATTTCCTAGTCTAATCTTCACATGCTCTATGCCACCTACATCCTCTTTTGATTCACTCACTGTGTCTTCAGAGATCTGCTAGCTTAGTTTAGCTCGTAGCCGATTGATTAGAAACATGGCCTCTATACCTGTCCCTGCTGCACTTTCCTTCTCAGTGTTTGAGATGTTTATTTAGTCCTCCAAGAAAAGATGTGGGCTTTATAGAAAGTTGGGACACTTTCTGGGATAAATCTGGTCTTGTAAGACGAGATGGTAACCATCCTATTTTGAATGGAGCAGCAGAGATGCAGTCTTACATGTCTCTTTGCAGCTTCCCCTTTGTTATCTTGTCATCCCTTCAAATACCCATCCCCTGAAAGACTGTGCCTGCTCCCATTTTGCCTGGAAAAATAGTTTTCTGCTTTATATAAAAGCTCTTAATGAAGCTAGATCGTCATTTATTGAACAAATGTTAAAGTCAATGTGCTCAAATGGCACCTCCATTAATGGTAGCAGAGACAAAGTGATTGGGAACATTAATGGCCGGACATTAAGCTGCCTGTTGAGAATTATTCTGAGAGTCTACATTTTGGGTTTTCTATCCGTTCCACTCCACACAGTACATAATGTTAATATATGAATTATATACCTTCTTATGTACCTTATGAACCTTGTGGGGCACTGTGGTTCAAACCTGTAACCGGAAGGTTCACCCGTTGCCTACTGGTGGTGGTCAGAGGGCCCGGTGGCGCCAGTGTCCGGCAGCCTCGCCTCTGTCAGTGCGCCCCAGGGTGGCTGTGGCTACAACGTAGCTTGCCATCACCAATGTGTGTGTGAATGACTGGATATGTAAAGCGCTTTGGGGTCCTTAGGGACTAGTAAAGCACTATATAAATACAGACCATTTACCATTTTAAAGAACTGTTGAATGGGAGCACAGAACTAAAGACATAAAGTACCATGACAGGAACTCACATCAGGAACAAGAAAATAAAGACCCATAAACACTAAACAAAAAAACAAAAATGATCCAAGCTTTAAAAAGTTTCCTAGACAATTAATGTATCAGATCTGAGGACGTTGAATATAGCTGCTGGAATTTTTTGTTTATATGATGTTTATCTTTGCGGATGCTTGGGTGGAACCTTAATTAAGGTCTCTGGGCAAATTTAGGTGCTTTTCTTCTTCCTGTTGTTGTGGTAACTGATAAACTGCTGGGATGGTTTGAAAGAATTGAAGCAAGTTTGTGATTTGCAGACACTTTGTTGTTATATTATGAAAAATCACACAGTACTGTGCAAAAGACTTGAACCACCCAAACTTCTTTGTCTCCTTGGAATCAAATTTTAATTTCACAAAAAAATAATTAAATTCTCAATAAAAACCTCCATGTCAACCTTGCAGATCGTCATTCAGTTGTAGCTGAACCATGAGCCATGAGGCAAATCTCAATTAGCAAGTTACCATGGATCACCTCGTGGGTGGGGCTGCACAGCATCAACGCGTCAGCGCAGTTAGCTCGTTAACGCAGTTAGCTACATAAAGCGTTGACACTGTGCAGGTGATACGTGGTAACTCACTAACAGAGATTTGCTGCGTCAATGCTGTTATGGTGTTAACGTCATTTTAAAGAGATTAATGCTGAAAGCACTAATTCATACATCTTTGTAAAACTTTATGTTAATCGACATCCTGAAGATGAATAAACTGTAGTTCAGAGTCACTGACAGGCAGCACAGGAAAGTTCATTTCTGTGTGTCTTCAGATCATTTGACCCACAGTTCTGCTGGGAGGTCTGAAGATGATGATCAACATGTTTTTCACTTTTGGTGTCAACACAGAGTCTGGATTAAGGAGGTTGGAAAGAAAAGCGTCTGGACTTCTTGAGTTGCTTGAAGACGTTTCACCTCTCATCCGAGAAGCTTCTTCAGTTCTAAGGATCAGTGGTGGAGAGTCCCAGATTTAGACCTAGTGGGAGTTTCCCCCCCAAAGGGGGACAAAGGACCCCCTGATGATCCTCTACCTAATCACATGAGCCAAGGTGTGAAAGCGGGTGTGGGTCCTAATCAGCCAGAGTTTCGGGTGAGCTCATTGTGAAGCCTGGCCCCACCCTATCATGTGATTTCCTGAGGTCAGATGGCCCAGGGTGTGAGTGGGCGTTAAGGCGTCTGGGAAGGGATCTCAAAACTGGATTATAGATGGCAGACAGTTGGTGTCATAAACCCCCGCCTCTGTTCAAAGATGGTCGCTCACAGTGGACGTAAATGGCTTCTTTCACTCCTCTTTCAAACCATCTGTCCTCTCTGTCCAAAATGTGAACATTGGCATCCTCGAAAGAGTGACCTTTATCCTTAAGATGCAGGTGGACTGCTGAGTCTTGTCCTGTGGAGGTGGCTCTTCTATGTTGTGCCATGCGCTTGTGAAGTGGCTGTTTGGTCTCTCCAATGTAGAGGTCTGGGCATTCCTCGCTGCACTGTACAGCATACACCACATTGTTCAGTTTGTGTTTAGGAGTTTTGTCTTTAGGGTGAACCAGTTTCTGTCTGAGTGTGTTGCTGGGTCTGAAGTACACTGGGATGTTGTGTTTGGAGAAAACTCTCCTGAGTTTCTCTGATACACCGGCTACATAGGGGATGACAATGTTGTTGCGTCTGTCCTTCTTATCCTCCCTTGCTGGTGTCTGATCTTCTTTTCTGTGCCTCTTTGCTGACTTTATAAACGCCCAATTAGGATAACCGCATGTTTTAAGTGCTTCCTTTACATGTGTGTGTTCCTTCTTTTTCCCTTCAGGCTTAGAGGGAACAAGTTCTGCCCGGTGGTGTAGGGTCCTGATTACTCCAAGTTTGTGTTCCAGAGGGTGATGGGAGTCGAAGAGGAGGTACTGGTCCATGTGTGTGGGCTTCCGGTAAACTTCAATGTTGAGGTTGCCATTCTCTTCAATGTGCACAGCGCAGTCCAGGAAAGGCAAGCAGTTGTCCTTTGTGTCTTCCCTGGTGAACTTGATGTTTTTATCCACGGTGTTAATGTGCGCAGTGAAGGATTCCACTTCTTGTCTTTGGATTTTGACCCAGGTGTCGTCTACATATCTGTACCAGTGGCTGGGTACTCTCCCTCTCCCTTTAAAAGAGCCATCTATAATCCAGTTTTGAGATCCCTTCCCAGACGCCTTAACGCCCACTCACATCCTGGGCCATCTGACCTCAGGAAATCACATGATAGGGTGGGGCCAGGTTTCACAATGAGCTCACCCGAAACTCTGGCTGATTAGGACCCACACCCGCTTTCACACCTTGGCTCATGTGATTAGGTAGAGGATCATCAGGGGGTCCTTTGTCTCCCTTTGGGGGGGAAACTCCCACTAGGTCTAAATCTGGGACTCTCCACCACTGATCCTTAGAACTGAAGAAGCTTCTCGGATGAGAGGTGAAACGTCTTCAAGCAACTCAAGAAGTCCAGACGCTTTTCTTTCCAAGCTCCTTAGTCTAGGATGACCTGGATGACTGAGAACCTTCACAGACACAGAGTCTGGATCAGCAGCAGGAGACTCAGAGTTCAGCTCTTGACCCCTCTGAGATATTTCATATCCTCCCTGGTGAATTTGATGTGGTACATCCTGAGATTTGACTTTCACCCAGGTTTCTTCCACATAAATGAACTAATAACTTGGTGGTGTTTCAGGGTTGGATAACAAAGCTCTTTTTTCCATGTTGGGGAAACCTGCAGTGAGCTGAGACTGAAGAAGTAATGAGACCAGATGAGCAGAACCTTTGACCTCTTTTGACCCTGCTTCTTTTGTTTTTTTTTAGATGAGGAAAAAAACACTAACAGCAGCAACAAGAAGCAGAGGTAAAACTTGCAGTGCAATAGATTCATCCTTCTCCCCTTCACCCTTTCTGCCATTTTCTGTTTTAAGTTCATGTTTCTTCCTTTCATCCTTCTTTCCTTCTTCCTTCTTCCCTTCTTCCTTCTTCACATCATCCTTCTTTCCTTGTTCCTTCTTTCCTTCTTCCTTCTTCACATCATCCTTCTTTCCTTGTTCCTTCTTTCCTTCTTCCTTCTTCCCTTCAACTTTCTTCCCTTGTTCCTTCTTTCCTTCCTCCTTCTTTCCTTCTTCCTTCTTCGCTCCTTCATTTTTTACTTATGCTTCTTCCCTTCTTCCTTCTTTCCCTCATCCTTCTTCCCTTCTTCCTTTTTCACTTCTTCCTTCTTCCTTCTTCCCTCCATCCTCTGTGTCTCCTCCTGTGTGACCTGCAGGTGAGAAACAGGTGTGAGGTGTCAGCTGTCAGGTAGGTGATGAGTGAAGAACAGAACAGAATCCATTTCCTCTTCAAACTGCTGTCAGACATTATCTACTGCACTCTGATCACATCACTCAGACCAGCTGCTTTCTACAAAGTCTCATCAACAACATCTTTAGAAACAAACATCAACAACCAGGAAGCAGCTTCACCTCTGATCACACACACACTCAACTCTACTCACTCACCTGGAGGATCAACAACAGTCAGGTTGGTGATGCTGATTAGAGTCATAGGTCCTCCAACTCTCTGGACAACACGACACTCGTATCTTCCAGTGTCATTAATCGTCACATCCTTCAGAATCAAAGACACGTCTCCATCCTTCATCTGTCTGTCCTGCAGATCCACTCTGTTCATAAAAGATGGATGCTGGCTGTCAAGAAGAAAGTGACCATCCTGGTACAAGAATACATGGTCTGATGTCAAGTCATCTCTGCTCCACTCTACATCTCTGATGTTGTTGTTTGGAGCTCGACATGTCAGAGTGACGTCCTGTCCAGACTCAGCTGTGATGATCTTTGGGTCTGAAAGAGGAAACAACACAGAGCAGAGAGGTTAAAGGTCAAAGTACAATTATGATCAGAATGATTGACTTTAAATATTTTGTTTATTTCCTTTGACATTTGAGTTTTTAGTCATGTTGGATTTGATGAACCTCTGAACATCCAGCAGCTATTTAAATGTTTTAAAGTGGAGTTTTCATAGTTGAACATGTTCTGTTGTCTCTTTCTCTTTAATCTCTCTCACACTCCTGTCACACTGGTGTGTGTGACTGCAGCAGCATCTGCACATGTGCAGCTGTCGCTGCTCCTCCTACACTCAGCTTCAGTCTAACCTGATGTGACTCGAACTCTGTTCCTGCCATGTGATTGGTTCAGAGTGATGCTATTTTCATTGCTATTGAACGTTTATGCTGTCTGTCAAAAATATGGTGACATCAATTCTATTGTTTCATATTTTTCATTGAGTAAAAGTGATTTTGTAATAATTATCTTTATCATTTCATCACTCAGCTCTAGATTACAGCAACATACTTTAATCCCACACAGACTCCATGATGAGGTGGGAGGAAACAAAGAACAAATACTTAGTTTTGAGTATTTATTCTTTTCTGACTACTTTTATTTTAAGTCCCTATATTTTTAAAAACAACACTACTTTCTAATTCTTTACATTTTCAGACAGACTCATTACTTTAGGTTCATCTATAGAAGGAGGAAGCATAAAGGGAGTGAAGTTATTTTAAGTGTCAGGTAGCTTTAAATGTTTCAGCTCATCAAACATCAGCAAACACACAAACTATTTGTGTGCAGTTTGTCCCACAGTGTGTTGCAGCCAAAGGTCCAGCTGCTGTATTCAAGAAGGAGAGAAAAGAAAGGGAGCTAACTTCACTCAGAGATGGAGAAAGATCAGAAACACGGGGGATGAAGAAGAGAGGTTAGTTTCAAAGGTAAAGACTTTTCAGTGGTGTTTTATGAACTGGAAATTTAAACATTACATCTAATCTCATCATTTCAATCACATATTGGATTTTCATCAACCTAAGCTATACTAACTTTGTGTTATTCAAGTGTCATGTGAAAATACAGTTTATCTGTTTTGTGCAGAACACATCTGGTTGAGTTCAGTTGTGCATAGTGTTAGGACTAAAATAATAAAAAATAATTAGTTTTTTATGGTTTGTATATACACATTGTGATGTGCTCATTAAAGACTTGGCACTACGTGTTTTTAAGAGTCAGATCCATTCAGCGCTATGAAAGTGAAATATTGTGATAATGGTTTTTACAACATGCTACACATCACACTGGTTAACAGTCAGGATGATATTTTCTGGGCAAAGGGAGTCTGAACAGAATGTCACGAACTTTGATAATAAATATAATCAGTAGGATAATATTATTAATCAAAGCTAGGCAGGAATTTTCTCCTTGTTTTCTCTTTTCTGTTCTCTTCCAGGGAAAGGAGCAGATACGAGGTGAAGTTGGACGTGAAGGGAGAAGAAGACTCGTCGGGAGTCAGCAGGACTGACATGTTGCTTCCAGAAGAAGACAGTCATAATAATACTTGTTAATGTTGGGGTATAAAATGGCCCAATCCAGGGTGTAACTGTCCCTGAGACAGTTGTTTGTTTCATATGTTTCTGTGATAGATTTATTTTTAATTTAGTCAATTTGTTTATTGGATAAATAATAAAAAAGTGTAGCATTGATTTGTTAACCATTCCTCGCCGTCGCTCCCCTGACCGTGGTCGGGAGAGGCAAGTGGAGATGCTTCCTCCAGGGCCAAAGTTTTGTCCTCCTTCGGGGTTAACTCCTTTTACTTTTGTGGAGTAGTGAGGCTGACAGAAATCCGCTGAGACACTCAGGAGTACTGAAGACATGAGGCTTTAATAACAGTACTGCACATTTCAAAACACACTGCATAGGCTGTAGGCCACTGGAACACTGCTACCCGTGACATTCTTCTTCGCTCACCGCGTTTTTCACGCACATGCTCACACACACATCACTCCTCACACAGCACCCAGCCACACTCAAGCCGGCAGTTCCCACAACAGATTGAAAACATGTCTAATAAATGTTATTACAAAATAAGGGTTTGTTAAAGTTTTAAAGTAAAGTTTATTTGAGGTAGAGTTTGTAATGGTCACATGACCAGAGTTTAGTTGAGAGCACAACTATGGCATTGTGGGTCAGAACTATGAATACGGAGCTACAGATGCAGCTACAGCCACAATAGTAATGTTATTCTGCATGTGGTCCAAGAGGTGCACACAGCAATGGTTTTCATTTATATTGTTCATATAATGTTGTGTACATGTTCTTCATTGGTAATAAGAGGACATTTTCAGTAATATCAATAACATTGCATTTTTCCTGTTCTGCTCAAGACTGTTTATGGACAATAACATGTGAGACTTTAATAAGATCAAAGACATTTACTTTGTAAACTTTGTGTTTTCTTCAGTGTTCGTGGTTTCTGAAGAGAACGAGAGAGAAACAAACTTGAAAACACGAATATAATATTTCTCTATTGTTTGTTGGAGCCCTGGAGTTACACAGGGTCATCTTTTGTGTGTGGACTGTGATTTCACAGAGAGGTCCAGTGCTCAAACTTGTAATTTGCTGATGCAAATCAAATCATTTAAGCGTCAGAAATTTCTCCTGTACTGCAGGTGTGCTACATAACAAAGTCATGATAAGTAAGTTCATTGTTATTAGAATTCATATTAAAATATGTGCATCCTCATGTACTAAAGTGATTTTATTATTATATTAATATTGTATAAATGTGGTTAATATTATTCTTCAAAGAGTTAAATATGCTCGTTGGACTGTAGGACCATCACTCACTCACCTGGGGAAACCCTCAGGTGGATGATGCTGACGAGTTTCCATGAGTCTGTTTCATTCACAAGGACATGACACTTGTATCTTGCAGCATCATTAATCGTCACATCCTTCAGAATCAAAGACACGTCTCCATCCTTCATCTGTCTGTCCTGCAGATCCACCCGGTTCTTAAAAGATAGATGCTGGTCATCTGGAACAAACTGCTTATCCTGGTACAAAAGCACATATTTGTCTCCCAGGTCAGCTCTGCTCCAATGTACAGCTGTGATGTTGTTGTTTGGAGCTCGACATGTCAGAGTGACGTCCTGTCCAGACTCAGCTGTGATGATTTTCTGGTCTGAAAGAGGAAACAACACAGAGCAGAGAGGTTAAAGGTCAAAGTACAATTATGATCAGAATGATTGACTTTAAATATTTTGTTTATTTCCTTTGACATTTGAGTTTTTAGTCATGTTGGATTTACTGAACCTCTGAACATCCACCAGGTCACCAGTGACCCACTGAGGTCCAAAATATAACTGACCATTTTTGACTACTTTTCACTTTAATTTTTTTTTTACATTTACCTTCAATTTGTTTTGTATTCCTTGTCTTGCATGTATCATTCTTTTCAGCTCAACCTCACTTGTCTGAATGTACAGTTGTTTTTTTCATTGACATACTATAGTAACACTGACTGATCTGAAGTCACATAAAAACATGAAATCCTAGTAGTGCTTTCTTTGTTCTCCTTTTTTTATGGTAAAATCCACAGACATGCGGATTGTGTGGCCTCTCTCTTCTCTGATTGGATTGTTGCATTTGTGATTGACATGACATTGACCAATCAGGTGAAAGGAAGACAAAATCGGCTCAAAATTCATACTCGTAAGGTGAAACTGAGACACAAACAGGAAACTTGAGCGCAGAGTTTCACACATAGTTTTTTTGCCTTGTATCTGTAAACAGACTTTAAAAAAACTTTGTAACTTCTGTAAATAGTTATTTTACAAACACACAAATTCTAGTCTATAGATACACAAACATAATGTTTTCAGATATTTTGGTTTACAAGGTTACAAAACTCAGTTCACAAATACGCATCTGATTTACAAGTACAAAATATTCATGACCACAGTTTCATCCCATCCACACATTACACTTCTTTCTCTTTGTCACAGCTGGATTACAGATGTTAGATCCACACAGACTCTAACCTTGTATCACTTTGACACACATTATTATTGACTTGTAATGTTCAGTTTCCAACAGTAAATCTCACCTGCTGAGACAAACACAAAGACTGTGAAACACAGGAAATTGTAGCAGAGTGATGCAGTTCCAGCAGACATTTCTGTTCCTGTATTAAAATCAGCTTCAGAAGAGACAACATGAGATGAACTTTGAGGTTCACATTAGGCTAAAAGTCCCTGAATGAGAGAGCAGGTCTGTAACTCAACACTTATGAATTAGAGAGAGAGAGAGACGGCTGGTGGGCTGGACTGGAGCCATCCAATGGCTGCAAACCAAAGACGCATAAATTAAGAAAACTGGAGAGCAGCCAGTATTTAAATAGTGATACCATAATATTTGAAACTGTCTTTGGAGAAGTTAGGACTCTCATTATATTGAATTAATGAGGAATAATCTGGATTTATGGCAGAAACATATTTAATAACAGTCATTTGGTTGGATATGACTGATTGTGTCTTCAATTTGGATTGAAGATTATTTTGTATTATTTTTAAGAGTCATCAGCGCCTTATATAAACATGGGATTTTAAGATAAGTTTGCACATAGAGATTAGACAAAGTTTTCCTTTAGGCCTGTTTTTGTTTTCCCTTTATGTCACAAATTATGGCAATGAAGCTTAAAAACCGAGTAATTAAATGGCCTCACTGCATTGGTTAAATCATTTAAATGATCACAACTGAAACGTGTGTTTGTATCATGTTAGATGATTGTAATGGCTTTAATGTTTTCTTTTTTAAACAGGCTCAGATAAAAATCTCTGTTTCACACATTTGAGTGGAACAGAAAACTGTGATAAGACTGTGAACATGGTCCACTGAGTGAGGGATCAGTGCTGCCCTGCTGTCACATAGAAAGTAATGACAGATGTTTTGAGCCCTTTAAGGACACTTTCTGTAAGTTTGCATTTCAGGCCTGAAGCATAATGGAGGCAGCAGCATCTTACAGTCCTGTTCCTGGTCCTATAAAATCTAAGAAATGCAGCCAGCCTCCACCTGTCACACTGGAAATTTAACAAATATAATATTTTTAACAAATATAGTACTGAAGCTGCTCTGCTGCCACCTGCTGGACCTTTACACACAGTACCTCTCAGACAGGAAACCATTCTTACACACACACACACTTTATTTTTAAAAGAGAAAATACAAAAAAAACTGTTGTTGGAAGAGAAGAAACTATTTGAATATTTTTGTGAATTTTACCCTGAACTGATACTGTCTGATACTCATCTTAAGCTCCAATAATACAACATCACAGATATTTTATTACATTTTCTTATCATCCTTTTCATATCCATATCATCTTGAATGACTCTTTGGTCATAAGTGGAGCTGGAAAAATAGTCTGATTTTGATTTTTGACTCTAAATAAAGCTCAGGTTTCCCTCCCTCTGATCTCTGTAATCGTCTTTCATAAATCATAACACATCCTTCCTCACATGAAACACACAAGTGGTTTTTCTTCTCTTGTTCTTTCTTTTTTTATTATTAGCTTGTAATTCACTGATGAGAGATATCAGATGCTCTGAATAAAGTGATTTATGTTTCTACTTGTTAGACTGAGTGACTGAGTTCATGTGTTTATTGCAGTCTGCTCACAGAGGTTACTGGTTTTTTATGTGCGTTCATTTTTTTTAATGTGCTCTGTAATAGATGCGCAAAAATAACACCATACATATCTGCCAAATTAAATTTTAAATGTTTAGAAGACAGACTACAAAATGCAAATCTTACTTCAGCTCACACATCCTAACCCTGTCTGATGTCATAGAGACATCAGAGTGTTTTTCATAAACTTTAATTATGTTTATGGGGCTGAAATAACAGTACGGAGGAAGATGGCACTCAATACATTTCTGCATGCAAAACAGCGTTTACAGATTACTGGAGCTTTCCTTTTGGCAAGGTCAGCTCGATACAGAGGAGTAGAGTTTTAAAAATGTCCTACTGCAGGTAGAAATGAGCACATTAGAGAATGTGTATAAACCTGTATAAGTTTTTATTCAGACATGCAGAAGCACAAGTTTCAGCTGTTGAATTGAATATACATGCATCTGTCTTTCTGTGAAGATGGCAATGTTTATAACCAAACAGCAAAGCAGCACTTTGTAAATTCCAGAGAAAAGGCCGGTGTGTGCTCTCGTGTTTTCTTTGCATCACGAGCAAAGGGAGGAATGAGGAATAATCTGGATTTATGGCAGAAACATATTTAATAATTTGGTTGGATATGAGAGATTAGGATGAATATACACTAGATAAAAGTCCCCAAGCCAGTTCATGACAGGTTATATTAGCAAGAGTCAAAGCAGAGACACAAAAGGTGACAATAATAACAAAAGAGTAACAGATTGAATGCATTTCATATTTTTCTGTATCACTTTGTAAGTTCTGTATAGGAAAGCAGTGGTTGAATGAGTTGACTAAAAGGCTTAAAGCAATAATAACGATTTAAAAAATCAGCAAAGTTAAATTTTTTCTGTATTTGTTGTAATTTTAATGCACAATTAGCCATAAATAAAAGAAAACATACAATGAATTAACATGAAACTCAGGGAAAACTTTGCAGTTGGGACGTTGCTTTTATTTTAATGAGTTTCACATTTGGAACTTTAAGTCTGTCCATATCTTTCCAAATACACAACAGGTATGCTGTGCTTCATCTTTGAGGGAGGAATGGTGGTCTGTTGTGGTGGCTTCATGCTTGTGTGAAACACAAGCATCACAGCTGCCTCAAGAAGGTTACATCTTAAGGAACACTGACATTGCAGACAGCTCATTAAGAAAGGTTTGTAGTGTTTTCTTTGCTATCAGTCTGTTACAGATGTAGGACAGTTATTTGTGGCCATGGTGAATTTTTCCCCCGGAGCTTAGAATAAAATCTATAATTCCTGCTTACTGACTCTGTGAAATATGGTCAAACACGGTTGAACACCCATTAAGTTAAGGTGATTTGCAGTAAATGTAGTTTACTGAATAAACATTTCCTATATAGAAATGTCATAATGTGCATCAGCAGACATTCATATTTGTAGTTAACTCAAGGTGAACATACACAGAGTGGGTTGAACTAACTAGAACCACAAGCTTGATATTCAGTTATACTCTGTCTGTATCCTTTTCTGTTGCATTAGAACAAAAGAGGCAAAGTAATCCTGGTCACCTCAACCCTCCTAACCCCAACCTCTGACCACGAGGTGTGGGACTTTTTTTTTTACCCAAAAAGGCTGTTTTTTTCTAATTTTAGAAAATTAGAAATCACTCTAATGTGATTAGTACCTATGATGACTTTAACCTCAGAGAGGCTTTAAGCTTCACTGACAGTTTAACAGGAGTGAGCTCTGTGTTCATTCAGGAGATGTTATTCAGAAGGAAGTACAGTCTGAGTTTATGAATTTGTAGTTTATCAGACATTACAACACTCAAGTCTGTGTTTTAATCTTATATTACTGAGTGAGATAATATGAATGTTTCCAAGGGGAAGGAACAACAATGGGATCCAAGAAACATGAATAATTATAAAAATCTGTGAAGTTACTGAAGACAAAAACATTTGCATGCCAGTAAATTAAGTAACTGGTTTCCATTAAGTAGTTCTGCATCATCAGAGTCTAATTCAGTGATAAAAATACATCAAATCTGTAACATGTGGATGTCCTCTGGTCTGAGGTGCTGGGGGACCAGTTAGAGACCAGCAGCTGGACGTCAGTGGTTGGACTGGTGGACTACTTCAGTGAAGAGTAGACGACGTCTGTCTCTGGTTTAAAGTCTGAACACAAACACACACAGTTCAAACAACAGGAAACATGATTACAAGCTTTGTAGTTCAATCAAGACCTCCAATCTCCACCTCTCTGCATCACACACAGTCCCAGTTCAGACTTTACTGGGAACCAGCTCAGATACAAATCACAGAGCTTCCATACTGCTCACACTTTAACTGCTTCTTCAAACCTGGAGCCCACAGTTCCCTCTGTGTTCCGTCTGTAGTTTCTCGCCTCTCAGTGTTTCATGTCCCACTTCATTTATGCTGCTGTTTGTGTCGATCTTCATTCCTGTTTTACTTTGTCAGTGACGGTGTTTCAGTCTCTGACTGAAGGAGCTGCTCAGCACCCCCACAGACTCATGCAGAGGGAGATGTGGGTTGTTCATGATGTAATACTGAGTGCATACGTGTGTTCTCACTATAGCAAGAGTAAGTATAGATACATGTAGCACACTATGTACCTGGATGGTCTACTGATAACCAGCAGTAATGACAGATGTATGTTCTGTAGTTATTCAGTTGTAGTCAACTGGACTGTCAGACATCTTGCTAATATGTTTCAATTCATCTTAAAGTCCTAGCAAAACATTTATGGACCGTATCCTACTGAAGACTAGTAACATTTTGCTCTCTGGGTACAGAAACAGTCTTTTTCTCTCAAGCTCAGGTTTTTTACTTTGTAGGTGAACTGTTGTGTGCAGTTTTAGAGAAACAAATAAGAAAAAAGCTACTGTTTCTTGCAGGTTCAATCAAAAATAGACCCTGCACTATTGTAGGTGTCATGCTATTGCACGTCAACTTCAGCTCCCTGCCTGATGTACCTGCAGGGTTATAAGCAGAGTCACAATTATATGTTGCAACATTTCCTGTATTTGAAGCAACACCATGCTGTTGAAGTTCATGCACTATAACTTGTGTTTTCACTGTACAAGTTTATTTTTGTTGAATCAGATTGTGAAGATTTGTGTTCTGTGTTCATGTCCAGCTCTTTATTTTTATTCTTGGACTTGAGTAGAGTATCTCTGCATGATTCACAGTTCAGAGTAATATTTCATTAGCTTACACTGAGCTTTGTTGGAGCCCCTTAGTTCATCCTGTCTAAAACAATCTGTATTGGCTCCTCTCCCTTTAAGGCAACTTTCTACTGACTGGCTGCCAATCACTAATAAAAGGTTGAAATAACAGGTGGCTGGAGCATATGTAGCTGAGACCATATTAGGTATCTATGATATCATACAAACCCAAGAGTAGAAAAATCATTATATGTTTAGAGCAATCTGCAGCCTGCACTTTTGGTTCTCATGGATTACTTTATTTAAACTTTTGGGATATTGGTGTTTTGCTTGTTATTTGAAACTCTGGTCATGTGTAAATTGAATATCCACTTTTGCAAAAACTAAAAAAAGAAGAGAAAAGGTTCCTTAAACAACAAACCTGCTATTTTTAGCTTGATGAGCTTGATGTGGTTATCTTAGCTTAGCTTAGCATGATGACAGTAAACAGGGTGAACAGCCCAACTGTACCTGAGCTTTCTTGTCCTGATGGTTGTTTGGCCATTACTGACATCGTCAGAGCTCACTGCTGGGTAGACCACAGTTGTATCTGTCTCTGCAATATTAAGCATATAAAATTACTGAAACTACAGCAACACCACTGATATATTATTACTCAACAGCTGCAAAGTAATTGACAAGATTAGGTGATTAAGCGCTTTTTATAATCTGCAGCATTTTTCAGCTTTCCTTTGTTAACACCTCTGCTGTGAAACTCATATCGATCAGAAATAACTGACGGCTCATTCTGTGAAAAACAACTGTGGATGACCACAAGGCTGCTATATTCTAATAATACAAACGCACACACTGTACCACAAAGCACAAAGCAAAAGGGTTCTCATGACTTGAACACTATCATTAGCCAAACCAGAACATCTTGTGGTCAGACGTCTAAACCCGAACCTGGTTCACACTAACTGGGGTCATCGACAGGAAGTAGCTGCTGTGGTTTTACATGCAAGTTTAGAAATGGTTCAAATGTCTGAGAGGCTGAAAACACAGCCAAATATCTATGGTCTGTTCAAACTGTGACTTTATTGGCTTCACACTAAAGAAAAAAAATTTGTCTTCTCAAGAACTTTCACAGGCACAACTTTGTTCTGAAAAGTTGGAATGATCTGCTTGCAGTCCTGACCTCAACCTCACTGAACACTTGTGGAATCAGCTTGTGAGTACTAGTCATGCCATCATGACCAACGCAACCACATACAATCTAAATACTTGACTCTGCTGCTCAACTCACAAATTTTCCTTACAAATCTTGTGCAATTTAAGAGAAAAAACAGACAAACAGTATAAGATTTATTGTCAAGAAGCAAAAAACTTAGCCTTACAACAAAGAAATCAAAGAGAAAGTTCCTTACTAATGTCCTATTTCTGAAACATCCTCACCTCTACTTTGCAGCGTTCCTACACTCATAGTTTTGCAATTATATTTAAAATTTTAAATGTCAACCTCAATCCCTGTGATGGAAACACATTACTACCTTTGCTTTTTCTGATTGGCTGTTGTTGATGATCTAATAATTGGATGTAGCTGTACATAACATAGGTGATCATGTCATCTTCTCCAGCTTCTTCTTGATCTGCTGAAATGATGCAAAATTAAAAATAATATAAATTAAATATCTAAAACCAGGTTGCATTTAAGAAAGTTGTAACTATAATAATAATGTATGTGACTTTTATTCTACTGAAGAATCTCGAACACGAACGATCAGGAAGTCTGAGTCTCACCTTCAGGTTTCCTGTGAGCACATCGTCTCACCAGCAGAACCAGTAACACCAGTAGAACTACAACACAGGATGAACCAGCAGAGGAGACCAACAACATAGAGAGAAGAGGAAGAGAGCGTGATGGAGGAAGAGTGATGGAGGTGGAACCAGGAGGAGAGGTAAATGTAGGTGGAGGTGTGGATGTAATGCATTGAGCAGTTATTGATGGAGATTTGGTGGCAGTGAGTGAATGTGAGCTGGTGGGTGGAGGTATGGTGATGGTGATTGTATGTGTAGAGGTGGGTGAAGGTGTGTTAGTTGTGGTGGTGGGTGTAGATGTAGGGGTGGGTGGAGGTCTGGTGGTGGTGGGTGTAGGTGTAGAGGTGGGTGGACGTGTGGTAGCTGTGGTAGTGGTGGATGTAGGTGGAGGTGTGGTTGCCGTGCGTGGAGCAGTTATTAATGGAGATTTGGTGGCAGTGGTTGAGGGTGTGATGGTGGGTGGAGCTGTGGTGCTGGGTGTATGTATAGAGGTGGGTGAAGATCTGATAGTTGTGGTGGTGGGTGTAGATGTAGAGGTGGGTGGAGGTGTGGTGGTGTGTTTGTCTTAAATAAAGCAAACACAGTCATTAAGTTGTCGTCACATTGTGAATGTTGAAAACTTCAGAAACACAGACAGGTGAGTGTGTCACCTGTGACAGTGATCCAGCTGGATGGAGACTCTCCATGACCGCTGATGTCACACTTGTAGAGGCCTTCATCAGACCTGGAAACATGCTGGATGGTCATGTGACCTGTAGGCTGCTTCCTGATGAGGGAGCCATCTTTATAGAAAGCAGCTGGGAGGTTGGAGGGAGTGGTCTTTGTTTTACATAGCAGAGTGACATCATCTCCCTCCATCACAGGGAGGACAGGACTCTGCAGGATCACTGATCCACCTCAACACAGAGACAAACTACAGCATTTCATCCATTTACACACAGCTTCATCAACACTAACTCCACACACTCAGCTTACTATGTGTCATACCTTTGTTCCTGGCTCTCCACTCTCTCAGTCGCTGAAAGTGTTTCATCCGATGACACTATATGACATTTCATCTTTACTAGATAAAATGGAATTATCTACCTGCCCAAATGGCTTTATCCATACAGCGTTATTTAAAATCTGTTTTCTTGCTAATGGCCTTGTATTGTAGAAATACACAGCTCAAAAATTACAGGCATATCTCTAAGATCCCTTTCATGTCAATGCTTCTTAACCCTCAGGTCTCTATCCTGGCCATTTGTGGCCACTTCGCTTTTCGCTTTTCAACCATTTTTGTTCTGTTAATGCAAATGGAATGAAACTTCCCAAAGGTGTGTATTTCTTTCAGATTTTTTAATTTTCAACATCAGCTCCTTAAAAACGTGGCCGAACAAGTCATTTCTTTTATGGAAAATCATGACATCTTTGACAAATTTCATTCTGGGTTTATGTGTGCTTCACTCCACAAAAAGTCCTTTACTCAAAGTTTCTAGTGATATTTTGAAGTCTCAGTCTTGAGACTAATTCTCTAACCCTTTCTTTTGTATATTTTTCCCCTAGGCAAATAATTAGGCAGTTTTCTCAAGCGTCCTGTCATTTCTATGCTGATGATATTCAGCTTTACTCTTCTTTTAGGCCAAATGAATATTTAAAGTTGTCCTGCTTGATAAACTGTTTTAGTAGTAGCAAACAGTGTGTCTCTGACAACTGCTTGCGGGTGAACTCTGATAAGACAGAAACCCTAATTATTGCCCCTGACAATTGAATAGTTCAAATCAAGCAATACCTTGGTGTACTTGGCTCGTCGGGCAAACCAAACCTCAGATGTCACCAGCCTATTAATCAACCAAAGACCAAGACAGACTTCAAATCCATTTGAAAGCCTGAAGCTTAGCCTTGTCGATCCTAGCTGGAAAACTGAAAAAACAGTGTTATTTGTAATCATCTATCGTCCACCTGTCATAGTCCTGGATCATTTTGTCCAAGTGGTTTGAGTTTTATGTGTTTTGTCATTTTTGTATTATGTTAAGGCTACTTTGTTATTTTAAGTGTTATTTGGTAAGTGCCTGGGTTTTTCATTTTAGTTTTGGTTTATTGGATTCTGCTTTTGGGTCATATCTTACATGCACACAGCTGGATTCATGACACCACTTGGGCCTTACACAGAGTTTCTGTCTCATTTTTTAGACTTTATCTGATTTGGTGCTGAGCTTAGATAAAATAATTGTTGTCATATGTCAATAATAGTTGTCAAATATGTCATGAACCGGCTGTGTGGCAGGCAGGGAGTGGACCCAAACGCAAGCTCGCGGAGGCAGGAATGAACTCAAAACGCAGCTTTAATGCTGGACAGGAAGACCATACAAACTAAACTGGAAACTAAACATATTGCACGGGGAAACACACGGCCATGTATGAGGGAGAACGCGACACAGAACTGAGGGAGACGCAGACCTAAATACACAGAGGGTTAACGAGGGAGTGGGAGCACACGGGAACACAGGTGACACTGATAATCATAACGAGACAGGGCAGGAGTGAACACAACATGACGGATGCTGACGAGGGACTGTCAAAGCAAAACAGGAAGTGCACAGAGGTTCAGACAGGAGGAGAGAGAGCACAGACATAATGGGCTGGGGAAAACATGGAATAAAACACAAGGAGAGACGAGGGCTCAGATACACAGAGGGGCACACAGGGGGTAAGAGCCACAAGGGGGAAAACACATAAGGAACAATGTAACAGGGCAGGAACCATGGCCTAAACACAGAACAACATACCAAAAAATACGAGAACCAAGAATGCTGGGCCAACATGGCCCAGGATCATGACAAAATAGCTAACTGATCATCTGCGGAGGAATGGCTTATTTGAAGAGTTTCAGTCAGGTTTCAGAACCCATCACAGCATCTAATAGACTCAAATTCGCTCATGTAAATGGAGAGTCCTCTTCACACACTAAGGTCAATTATGGTGTTCCACAGGGTTCAGTGCTAGGACCAATTCTGTTTACATTATACATGCTTCCCTTAGGCAGTATCATCAGAAGACAAAGTATACATTTTCACTGCTCCGCAGATGACACCCAGCTCTATCTATGAAGCCAGATAACACACACCAATTATGTCTGTGAAGGTTCTCAGTCATCCAGGTCATCGTAGTCTAAGGAGCTTGGAAAGAAAAGCGTCTGGACACAAACTAAACAATGTGGTGTATGCTGTACAGTGTAGCGAGGAATGCCCAGACCTCTACCTTGGAAAGACCAAACAGCCAATTCACAAGCGCATGGTACAACATAGAAGAGCCACCTCCACAGGACAAGGACAGGTTTGACCAAGATGGCGGCGCGTGAACAACGCGAGGCTCAGTGTCTCTCCAGAATCTGCTATTTAGCGGTTTTTTATCTACTTTTAACCGGATTATTCATCCAGAATTGCTGTGCGTTGCTGACCTACAGCAGACAAGAGATTCTGGACATCTGGACTCATAACTCCAACAGTTTTATCGCCGATCTCCGACTCATCCCAGAGATCTCCAGAACACCGGAGGCTGCCCACTCTCCCCGGCCGGGCAGAAGTGCACGCAGACGGCGCCGAGAACGTAAACAAAGGCGAGGTAGGCGCGGAGGGCTACGGGCTAAGCTAAAGCTAACACCACATCGGCTGCCTTTACCCAGTATTTTCCTCGCCAATGTCCGTTCTCTGGCAAACAAAATGGATGAGATACGGCTCTCCATCACTAACAACAGACGGATTATGGACTCAAATGTCATATTTTTCACCGAAACATGGTTGAACAACAGCTGCCCGGACAATGCTATCGAGTTAGCTGGACGCCACACACACCGAGCCGACAGGCTAGCAGATGACTCCGGCAAGACCAGAGGTGGAGGTTTGTGCATTTATATTAACAATGCTTGGTGCATGAACTCCACTACTACTGAGAGTCACTGCTCACCTAATGCGGAGTTTTTAATGGTCAAATGCAGACCTTATTATCTCCCCAGAGAGCTCACTTCGATCATACTCACTGCAGTATATATCCCCCCCGATGCTAATGCTAGGTTAGCCATGAAAGAACTTTCTGCAGCCATTAACAAACACCAGAATAAACACCCCGAGGCTGCTTTTATTGTTGCTGGTGACTTCAACCACACCAACTTAAAGACAGTCCTCCCAGATTCCACCAACATGTCTCCTGCCACACCAGAGGAGACAAGACTTTAGACCATGTTTATTCCAACTTGGCTGGAGCCTACAAAGCAACACCCTCCCCACATTGGACAATCGGACCATCTCTCCTGTTCCTCACACCTAGGTATTCACCACTCATCCAACGTGTGAAACCTGCTGTGAGGACAGTTAAAGTGTGGCCAGAGCGGACAGACGCAGTGCTCCAGGACAGATTTAAAAACACAGACTGGAATATGTTCACCAACACAGACCTAGACCAGTACGCCTCATCTGTACTGGATTACATCTCCGAAACCACAGACAGTGTCACCACCCAGAAACGGATCACCATGTACCCCAACCAGAAGCCTTGGATGAACCGGGATGTTTGTCTCCTCCTGAAGGCCCGCAACACTGCTTTTAGGTCAGGAGATGCACACGCCTACAGTACAGCCAGGGCTAATCTAAAGAAGGGCATCAAAAAAGCCAAACACCATTACAAAAAGAAGGTAGAAGAACACTTCTCCAACTCCAACTCCCGACGCATGTGGCAAGGACCAGACCATTACAGACTACAGGACCACCAAACCCTCCCCTGCATCCTCTGATGTCTCCTTCCTCAACGAGCTCAACAACGTTTATGCTCGTTTTGAGCGAGGGAACCCCACGACCACAACCATAACAGACATGACGCCAGACCACCAACCTCTGACTCTCTCCCCCACCGATGTAGGAGCGGTGCTGAGCAGGATCAATGTCCACAAGGCTGCAGGTCCTGATGGCATCCCCGGGCGTGTTCTCAGAGCGTGTTCTGGGGAGCTTGCAGAAGTGCTCACAGACATATTCAATCTGTCCTTGGCCCACGCTGTGGTACCGGCCTGCTTCAAATCCACCTCCATCGTCCCGATACCCAAAAACTCCAACCCATCTAGCCTCAATGACTACCGCCCAGTAGCACTCACCCCATCATCACTAAGTGCTTAGAGCAGCTGGTCTTAGCACACTTCAAATCCTGTCTCCCCCACCCTGGACCCCCACCAATTTGCATACCGCCAGAACAGGAGCACGGAGGATGCAGTCTCCATCGCACTGCACTCTGTCCTCTCACACCTGGACAACAACAACACCTACGCCAGAATGCTGTTTATAGACTTCAGTTCAGCATTCAATACAATCCACCCTCACAACTCATCAGGAAACTGACAGACCTGGGCATCAGTTCCCTCATCTGCAAATGGTTACTGGACTTCCTGACCAACCGCCCTCAACATGTCCGACTGGATAACCGCTGCTCATCAACAATCACAATGAACACCGGTGTACCACAAGGCTGTGTGATGAGCCCTTTCCTCTACTCCCTCTTCACCCACGACTGCAGACCTGCTGATGGTTCCAACACCATCATTAAGTTTGCAGATGACACCACTGTGATTGGCCTCATCAGCGACAACGATGAGACCGCCTACAGGGAGGAGGTGGATCGTCTGGCTGAGTGGTGCGACACAAACAACCTGCTGCTTAACACTGAGAAGACTAAGGAGCTCATCGTGGACTACAGGAGGAATGCTGACCCACATCCACCCATCCACATTAAGGGGACGGCTGTGGAGCGTGTGAGCAGCTTCAAGTTCCTGGGAGTCCACATCTCCGAGGATCTCACCTGGACAACCAACTGCTCCAAGCTGGTCAAGAAGGCTCACCAGCGCCTCTTCTTCTTGAGAACTCTGAGGAAGAACCACCTGTCCTCAGACATCCTGGTGAACTTCTACCGCTGCACCATCGAGAGCATCCTGACCAACTGTATAACAGTCTGGTACGGGAACTGCTCTGCCTCGGACCGGAAGGCGTTGCAGAGGGTTGTGAAAACTGCCCAGCGCATCGCCAGAGCACCACTTCCTGCCATAAAGGACATCTACAGGAAGTGGTGTCTGAAAAGGGCTGGGAAAATCATCAGAGACCCCAGTCACCCATCACATGGACTCTTCACCCTGCTGCCCTCTGGGAAGCATTACAGGAGCCTCCGGACTAAGACCACCAGGTACCGGAACAACTTCTTCCCCACAGCTGTCAGACTCCTGAACTCTGCCTCCTGACATCTGACCCACGTTAAACTCATGGACTGAACATACACACACCCACAACCACTAGCACTTTACCACTACTGTATAGTTCTGTGTAAATAATCATTCTGTACATACGATAATTTTTAATCCTACAACTGTTTATAACTTGCATAGTTCACATTTCTGTATAACTGTATATCTCAGATTTCTGTATAGTTTTTACTTCATATTTATATCCTGTTCATAGCCTGTACATAGCTTGTACTCACTACAGCCTGTACATACTTATAGTTATAGAATATTCATAACATACTTCACACTTTATGGAACGCCAGGACTGCCATAATGAATTACTTAAATACACCATTAAATAATTAATTAAATGTGGCAATAATTAATTAAAATGGGAATTAATTAATTAAATAAATAGTTATGACACATGTAATTAATTAATTATTGACACATTTAATTAATTATTTATGTATTTCATATTTTAATTAATTATTGACACATTTAATTAATTAATTATTGACACATTTAATTAATTATTTATGTATTTCACATTTTAATTAATTATTGACACATTTAATTAATTATTTAATGATATATTTATTTATTTCATTTTGGCAGTCCTGGCGCCTGGCTCTCATCATGAATTAATTTTATCTGTCAGCCTCACCCATCAAACTCACGGGGCGGGGTTAACGCTGCCCATGCTGCTTCTCTAACATTTGATTGGTTGCCGTGCAATGTAAGTCAAAACAGGTCGATCCTAGATAATCGATTGCTTCTGTAGACTTGAGGCAGCCAGGTATCCCAGAATGCGTTTCAAATCACAGGCAGCAATGGTGGTGGTGTAGTTTTAAAATACCCCGTTTTTCTGTCACCAACTACACTTTTAACAGTGTTTTAGCCGCGAATGTCACGCCGTAATCTTCACATGTCTGGTCAGGTTGTCAACATAGAACATGTTTGCAAAAGTGCTCAGATGTTTTCAGAGATTTCACTGCTCTGCTAACAGTAACATAAAGAATGAGCTGACATGTTTCTCAGGACACCAGCGATCAGCTCAGCAGGCCCTCAGTTTACCTGCATGCGTCCTCCTCACCTGTCAGCTGTTTAACACCTGCTGCTAATTCAAGAAACACGCCCACGTTACCTGGTGATAGTCACAGTTTAACTGGGCAGCCGGTGCTCGATATAAGGCAATGTCAGCGCATTTTTCTGCACAACATAAGTAAATATAGTTTTTTTCCCGAGCGCAGAGCTGCTGGAGCTTGTTTCCTTACAGAGGACTTTATAGGCGAACCCACTTTATCGGCAGCTGATGTCCAATCACCTGCACACAGCTTTGAAACCTCACCTGAGTTTTAGCTCTCAGTGGTTAAACGCTGGACTTAATTCACTCAGGTTTTGTCTGTCGGGTCACGTTTACTTCGCTGTTTTATTTACAACTGAGCAAATCGGTTTGGCTCAAATTAAAGTTATGTTTCATAACTGCAGAGTTTTACAGACGTTTAATGGTTCACTGGCACATGTGTTAGACTGAACTATTCGCTTTTCTTTATCTGGTGTGTTTCGGATTTAACAGTGAATTTTGAGATTAAACTGACTTTTAAAATGTTTTTATACAAAGAGGAAAGAGAAGGCGCATTTCCACCGAGAGGAGCAGAGTTTGCAACAGCATGTTCAAGATGAAGACTGCAACCTGGACAGAAATATTATATCATCTGTTTTTAATAGTTATTTAACTGTATTCTAAGCACCAGCTATGTTAGAATTTTTAGAGTTTACTTAACTAAAAATAAATGAGCTTAGCATATAATTTGTATGATTTCTCTCTCTCTCTCTCTCTCTCTCTTTTTTTTTTTTTTTTTTTTTTTTTTCGGTCATGTTATGTTTAACTGTAAAGGTTTGTTACAAACTATGAAACACATCGTGCAGACTTCTGGATGTTAGAAGAAAACTAATACTGCTCATGAATGAGACTAAAGGCAGGAAGGTGTCCTTTAAAACTAAACATGTTAATAGGACCTCCCTATTTATATCGTAGTTTATGATATAGCACGTGTATTTCAGTAATAGCCTACTGATTTCAGCAGCTCACATGGGCGTTATCTGTGATACTCCTTAACTATAATTTATCCAAGTTAACGTCAGTTAACCATTCAGACAGTTCTTTTGCAATGAAAACATAAACACCCATGCTGCGTAATGTTTACATTATAGCTGCTTATGCAGTAACCATGGTAACCACGGACTCTGAGCGGCTGGATCGACGGAGGTCAGACAACAATTTTACATGTATGATCTTAAAACAGGACACAGCCAATATCCGTGCTGGCCTCATATCAAATGTGACCGCAGACTGAGTCTATGTTTGATGTTTGCTTTATATCTAATCTTCCTCTCAAACACTTAAACAGCAGCGAGTCTGCAGCTGAGGGAATACAAACTCAAATTGTCGGAACAGGTTCGATCGTGGATTCATTTGGTAATTTATTAAATGTATAACTGTTAGTCTAATCTGCTGCTGAGTCTCTTACACTGATGAAAATGCAGATAACACAGATCACGAACACCTGTTCAACCAATCACTTTCATTCCACTTTGATCTGCGACAAACTGACGGTTCATCTCTGTTACAGTGTTTCGTTAGACTGCTATATTTTTGTGTTCTTTATGCTGTAGATTTTCACGTCTCTGGAATAGTTGGCAGTATTAAGGATGCTTTTCTGTAAAATCATATTGATATGACCCGTGACATATTCGTAGATGACAGTTAGATAGTCAGCTGGGAAACTCTGTGTTAACTCCGAGATCTGAAGATATCGTGGAGAGATGCTGACCTCGCTCCGTGGTGTACAGGTCACCCTCATGATTAATATTCACAATAAAAATATTAGCCGAACATCATGAAGTCTGTATGTGTTTCATAGTGTCGAACAACCTTTGTACAGTTAAAGCCAGCAGTTACTACATGACGGAAACACCAACGTTTTCTCTTTTATACGTTTATACGCAGGTCACGCTGATTACTGAACAGAAACCCAAAGATCAGCTGTTAATCGAATTTATTTGCTCTCTCTCCTCCTTAAACATGTTTTTAATGTTAGTTATAATTCAGAATTGGCGACTGAAACACGTAGGACACATAAGAACATCGGGAAATAAAACCCCGATAAATATAACTTCAGTAAAAGAAGTCAGTGTCAGCGGGGTTATTACAGCTGTGTGCCGGGGCCTGCGCTTTGTCGGCGGTAACAACAGCTCGATTGCTTGCGGGCGAGCGGGTCTATCCCACGCTTTGCCGTGAGACTGGGCAGACATCTCCGAAATCATCAAGCACTTTTGCAAAGAGGCTGTATCTTGACAAACCGATCAGACATATGAAGATTAAACCACTACATTCTCGGCTAAAAAATATTAAAACGGTATTTGGTGACACACAAACAGGGTTTTCAAAGTTCAGTTCTGCCGGTTGTTGTGGGCTAAAAACAATGGCCACCAGGCCAAAGCAATGGTTTTGAGTCGATCAGCGTTAACCCCGCCCCTGAGTTTGATGGGTGAGGCTGACAGATAAAATTAATTCATGATGAGAGCCAGGCGCCAGGACTGCCAAAATGAAATAAATAAATATATCATGAAATAATTAATTAAATGTGTCAATAATTAATTAAAATGTGAAATACACAAATAATTAATTAAATGTGTCAATAATTAATTAATTAAATGTGTCAATAATTAATTAAAATGTGAAATACATAAATAATTAATTAAATGTGTCAATAATTAATTAATTAAATGTGTCAATAATTAATTAAAATGTGAAATACATAAATAATTAATTAAATGTGTCAATAATTAATTAATTACATGTGTCATAACTATGTATTTAATTAATTAATTCCCATTTTAATTAATTATTGCCACATTTAATTAATTATTTAATGGTGTATTTAAGTAATTCATTATGGCAGTCCTGGCGTTCCATACACACTGTGTACATTATAACATACCATAATAGACACATTTCTGTAATATACTTACACATCTATATTATTGCTAATATATATTGTAATATATCTATATCACGGCTAAAGCACTTTCTGGATGGATGCAAACTGCATTTTGTTGCCCTGTTCCTGTACATGTGCAATGACAATAAAGTTGAATTCTATTCTATTCTAATTCTATTCTACAAGACTCAGCAGTCCATCTGCATCTTAAGGACAAAGGCCACTCCTCTTTCAAGGATGCCAATGTTCACATTTTGGACAGAGAGGACAGATGGTTTGAAAGAGGAGTGAAAGAAGCCATTTACGTCCACTGTGAGCGACCATCTTTGAACAGAGGCGGTGGCTTACGACACCAACTGTCTGCCATCTATAATCCAGTTTTGAGATCCCTTCCCAGACGCCTTAACGCCCACTCACACCCTGGGCCATCTGACCTCAGGAAATCACATGATAGGGTGGGGCCAGGTTTCACAATGAGCTCACCCAAAACCCTGGCTGATTGTGACCCACACCCGCTTTCACACTTTGGCTCAAGTGATTAGGTAGAGGATCATCAGGGGGTCCTTTGTCCCTCTTTGGGGGGGAAACTCCCACTGGGTTTAAATCTGGGACTCTCCACCATTTGACCTTAGAACTGAAGAAGCTTCTCGGATGAGAAGTGAAACATCTTCAAGCAACTTACAGAAGTCCAGACGCTTTTCTTTCCAAGCTCCTTAGACCACACAACAATTAGTTAAACTGCAGAAATATCTTGAAGACATAAAGACCTGGATGACCGCTAACTTTTTTCTTCTAAATTCAGATAAAACTGAGGTCATTGTACTCAGCCCTGAAAATCTTAGAAATATGGTATCTAACCAGATTCTTACTCTGGATGGCATTACCTTGGCCTCCAGTAACACTGTGAGGAACCTTGGAGTCATTTTTGACCAAGACATGTCCTTCAATGCACATATTAAACAAATATATGTAAGACTGCTTTCTTCTATTTGCACAACATCTCTAAAGTAAGAAATATCCTGTCTCTTAGTGACGCTGAAAAACTAGTTCATTCATTTATTACTTCCAGGCTGGACTACTCTAATTCGTTAATGTCAGGATGTCCATAAACTCCCTGAAAAGCCTTCAGTTAATCCAAAATGCTGCAGCAAGAGTACTGACAGGGACTAGAGAGAAAGAGCAGATTTCTAGAGAGAAAGAGCAGATTTCCCTTCATTGGCTTCCTGTTAAATCCAGAATTGAATTAGAAATCCTGCTCATCACATACAAGATCTTAAATAATCAGTAGTGATGGGTCCTGAGTGTCGAAGCTTTGAAGCGTGTGTTGGGTAATCTCGGGGGCGTTTTTGTGAAGCGCGTATCAAGGCTTGCTTTGATTACGTATGCAGTGACGTTCGAGGCCTCTCGAGCAGTCCGTACCACGTGACTGATTGAGGAACTGTCTCGCCAGTTTGCGCCAGATTCGTAATAAATGGGCAGCAAAACACAGCTGATTTCCCCCCATCACACTGTGTTGTGGAATTGGATTACGTACGTGCTACATAGTTACTTGAGCATTTCTTCTTCGATGGAGCCAGCAAGGAGGAGATTTTTTTCCTCTTCTATAAAGTATGCACACAGTAATAAATGTCACAAATGATAAGTACCATAATATAAATAAACAACACTACAGATTCTATAACCTGATATATGCCTTTTAGTTTATTAAAAAGTGAAGCGCCACACAGTTTGTGTCATTATCCAGATGTACATAAGCATGATTACACAGTTATTGGGGTGGGTTTTGATTATCGATTAAAATCGATTCTAGCTTGGATAACGTGATATTGATTAATTAAAATCCTGAATCGATTTTTAATATAAATTTATTTTGCCCGAAACGCCAGAATCTCCGCTGTTTTTTTCTTTTTACTTACTTCCGAAAAGAAAACCTAATTTCTGCCGTTCAATACTGAACAAATGTAAACTTTTTAAAATTATACAAAATTGCAAAACGCTTAGCTGTGTCTCTAAAACCTCTGTAACTTTGCTCTGCTGCACTTCAGCAGCATCAGGTAATATTCATATGTTGATTAATGGTTTTGTTTCATTTTTGATGTGCTGCAGAATATTTTTATAAAATCGTTTTTCTGTTTTATCCTCAGCTACTTTGACACAAAGGCATCTGCTGTGATGTTTACACCTTTGATAAAGTCTCGCAAGTGTCAGCTTTCTTTTTATAGATATAAAAATACTGATCCATGATCTTAATTATAACATTTCTGACTGTCTGAGGCCAAATTTCCCCGGATCGAATCGTGGATCGTATCGATTCTAGAAATCAGTGACGATACCTAGGTCTAACAGTTACACCAGTGGTTCCCAAACTTTTTTTGCCGGGCCCCTTTGTTTACAAGAAAAATGTCCCCCTCGCGCGCACATCCTCCAGCCACATGCACCCATATTTTGTTCCATTGCGGTTTATTTCACACCTCAAACATTTAGTAAACAATTAAGCAAATACAAGTAATCTGCAATAAATTACAGGTAGTAATAAAATAAACTACTAACTCTTTTACGCTACGTCCAGACCTACACGGGTAATTTTGAAAGCGCAGCTGTTTCGTTCACACGTAAACGGCATTTCGAATCACCGAAAACGGAGATTTTTTAAAACTGCTTTTTTGCGGATGAGGAATACAGAGTTCATCAGGCAATGTCAAAGGTATGTGCCTTTTTTCACGTCACGCTGTACGCCACGTTATTATTTACATGAGATGAATTGCAGAATGGCAGATAGAGACAAAATACTGTTAATCTGACTGTCTGCAGGTTTTACACGCTTACATATACACACGCAATTACTGTCCCTCCATTTAGAAAGGCAGAGGCGTCACGGTATAATTATTTTACGTCTAGTTGTTTTTTTTCCCTGTGTAATAGTATTCACCATTGCTATAAATACATTTTTCAAAAAATGTCTCTGTGCAAAATGTGTTCAAAAACATAAACAGCTGTGGGATACTGTTTGTCCGTGATTTGGAGAGCCCAGCGCTGCTCCCGACACAGCGAAAACCAATTCTGCAGGGTAGACCTACCTCAGCACTTGTGCAGGTGAAGCCAAAGGGGAGATATCCTTCACCATATTTTCTAGTCTTTGGCTTAGAATGAGGTTCGTTTGGAAACATATTCAGCCATGCTTCATCTCCTGCTTTGCGTTTCTGTGGCCGCCCGTGCTAGCAGTGTCCAAGTTTTTTGTTTCCCCCCCTCTTTCATGCCGCGCTCCCCCTGCAATGGCTCTGCGCCACCCCCCCCCCCAGGGGGCGGGCCCCACACTTTGGGAAGGTCTGAGTTACACAATCATACCAAAACTCTGTCCTGATAGTTTCCACTTTCTTTTTTGTATCAGACATACTGAGACAATATTCGGGATAAATAACCATGAAAACAATTTATTCAGGTTAGAGGTTTACACATCACATCATTATAACCAAAGAGCCTGTTTCACTTGAATCATCCACTTGATGGCGCAGTAGAGCAAGTGAATCATCACAATGCTTCGAACCATGAGTCGACCAGTTGGATGGAAAGCTTTACTTCATCGCGAGGCTTCATCTCACCATCACTAATAATCATGCACCATCTTATCTTAATGACCTTGTAGTACCATATCACCCTATTATAGCACTTGGCTCTTGCACTGCAGGCCTACTTGTTGTTCCTAGAGTATTTATAAGTAGAATGGGAGGGAGAGCCTTCAGTTTTCAGGCCCCTCTTCTGTGGAACCTACATTAGTTATGCTGCAACCGACATAGGCTGCTGGGAGATTCCCATGATGCATTGAGTTTTCAGTCACCTTTCTCATTCAACATGTGTTAATAGACCTCTCTACACTGAATGACACTTGTTAATAATCTCTGTCTCTCTTCCACAGCATGTCATTCATCCTGTCTTCCTTCTCTCACCCCAACTGGTCTCAGCAGATGGCCGGCCCTACCTAAGTCTGGTTCTGCCGGAGGTTTCTTCCTGTTAAAAGGGAGTTTTTCCTTCAAAACTGTCACCGAAGTGCTTGATCATAGGGGGTCGTTTGATAGTTGGGTTTTTATGTTTATTTATTATTGTAGGGTCTACCTTACAATATAAAGCACCTTGAAGAAACTGTTGTTGTGATTTAGTGGTATATAGATTGAATTGAATTAAACTCGGGAGCCATTCTCGTGAATGAATCAGAAACAGTGTTTTTTTTTTCAACTAAGAGAAGAGAAACTAAGTTTCAAACGGTTGTGTCAAAAGCTGAATTAGAGATTATTTTTTATGCCTTTATTTAATCACAGCTTGATTATTGTAATAGCTGTTCACATTTTTGAATAAGAAGGATCTTGACCTTCTTCAGTCAGCACAGAATGCTGCTGCTAGACTTTAACAACACAAAAAAGAGACTGCACAAAATGAATATAAAAATCTTTGTCCTTACTCTTAGAGCCCTGTGTGGTCAAGCCCCAGCTTATATTTGACCTTCAAGAACGCTACACCTTTTCTTGTAGTCAAAGGCTACTAATGGTCCCTGTAACTCATTTTAAGACCAGGCTTGATAAATATTTAAGAGTTGAGGATTCTTTTAAGAATCAACTAAATACTCATTTATTCAGATTGACTTTTAACTAGTTTTAGGCTGTATGATGTTATATGTATGCTGTTTTATATTTTTTTTTCTCTGTTTTTTTTTTTTTTAATTGTAAATCACTTTGTGGTTTTTGATCTACTTACCAGTGACTGTCAGGTTAACCATGTTACTGACGGTGCCTTCTCTGGACTCACACCAGTAAACTCCACTGTCAGATGGGTAAGTATATCTGATGTTACAGGAAGATCCAGCTGGTTTTCCCCACCCATCTCCACACTGAGTCCTCTGCTGTTTGCTTGTGTTTCTCCTCAGAGTCCATCCAGCAGAGCTGTCGTCCTCCTCACAGCTCAGAGACACAAAGTCATATTGAAAGAACTGAGAGCTGCTGGGACTCACAGTCAGACGAGCTGTGAGAGTTAAAATGAAAAAAACTGATTATGTGTTATACTTGATAAAATGGTCCAAATGGTTTATTGCTTTTTTATTATTTTATAATTTTCATTCTCAAAACATCAGACCAAACAGATCATATGAATGAGCATCAGTGTTGGGTGTAATCCCATAATTACATTACATTTTCCATCAACACGATAAATTATATTGGAACTGTACTAAATTCAGTCATTACAGTACAGTTACAGCTACAGGCGTTGCTTGCATTACAAATGTTCTTCACTTTTCTGCACACCAGGAAAAAAGAAATATGGCATAGAAACTGAACATTAACGGTGTTGCCTGAAAACTCATTTGTTTGATCATTTCTTAATGAAATTAATGAAAGCTAGAATAATTGGCCCTAAAAATCTTAGAAATGTGGTATCTTAGCACATACTTACTGTGGATGGCATTATTCTGACCTCCAGTAACACTGTGAGGAAGGTGTTGTTTGTTTTTTACCAGGATATGTCTTTCAATGCATATATTAAACAAATATGTAGCTGTATGCTGCAGCAAGAGTACTGACAGGAACTACAAAGAGAGAGCATATTTCTCCTATTGGCTTCTCTTTATTGGCTCCCTGTTAAATCCACAACTGAATTTACAGTGGTGTGAAAAAGCATTTGTGCTATTTCTAATTTCCTGTTTTTGTATGTTTGTCACACTTACTGTAAATGTTTCAGATGATCAAACACATTTAAATATTAGACAAAGAAAACACAAATGTAGTTTATAAAATTAAATTACACCAACACCACCACTACAAGGGGAAAAAAACATGCTTACATGGCCCTGTGTGAAAAAGTGATTTAAGTGTGATAAACATTCAAAAACAGGGAAATCAGGTAGGGCACAAATTGTCATGGTTCTGCGTCATGTGACCCAGCATTTTGAGTTTATGTTTTGTTGTGTGTTATGGTGATTTCTTTTAGTTGTAATGTATTGAGCTATTTTTGCTTCGAAGTTTAGTTATTCCTCATCTATATTTTTTTGTTGCTGTGTCATTTCCCATTTCCTGTCTGTCATGTCCTCTGTCTTCGTTGCTTCGTTGCATGCATGGGTCGTGTAATAAAGTGTTACCACATTTCTCAGGTTTAAACTGTGACAGAAGAAGGTTACTGACCTTGGTTTGTTGTGCAGCTCAGCAGTGAGATCAGAACTACAGAGAAATGACACTCAGGTTGATTTGAGGTGAACATAAAGAACAACTCCACACAAACAGCTGACAAACACACAAACTTGTCTCTCTGATGTATCTGCTCATTTTCTATTTGATGACAGGAATAAGTTTCAAAAACGTTTGGACAACAAAAGATGGGAAAGTGTGTAATAGTAAAACAGAACATCTCCTATTTATATTTATGCAGTTTGTACTCTTGTTGTTCCTCTACTCAAATTTAATTATTACATTTTTTAATCTCAGAGACAGCACTGAATGTAATTGTTGTGATCATAAATATGTGCACTGACTACACCATTCATTTAATACAAAATGTCCTCTACTCCTAAATACCACAGTACAGTCATGTGTCCACTGTGCAGCTGTGTTGATATGATGAGTGAATGATTTGATCTTTTCACTGCCTGCTGTGTTTCCTCGACTCCTGAGCAAAGATAAAGAGTCAGTTCAGACCTGCAGTTGGTCCTCGTGGTGTTTTGAACTTGAATTCAGCCTGATTTGTTTTTCATGTCTTCTCCTCCATCATCAGTTATCAGGAGAGCAGACAGTCAAAGTACAAGAATTCAAACAAACACAGAGATTCTACTTACAGAGCAGACACAGCACAGATGTTTCCTTCATCGTCCTTCTCACTCATTTCAGCTTTTTTCCATTTCTCTCACTGACACCAAGTAAAGCCCGCCCTCTTCCTCTGAGTGTGTTTCTTCCTCTATTTGTACACACAAGGTTGTGTAGCTAATGTCTTTAAGATTTATACAGTAAAGCCATTCTACAATATGCAGACAATCACATTGCAGTGCCCCAGTTTTTATAACATTCTTTAAATGTAACACGTGCATGCTCATGTGTATGAAATTGTGTGTATGTTAAAGTCATGACAAGCTTGTTGTGGTTTCTAAGTTAGAGAAACCAACAACACTGTTTTGATTTCATTTGAGGTTTAACTGAGACGTTTCTACGACATTTAGATGCAGAAGATGAATTTTCTATTATTCAATTAAGCTCATCCTACTCAGTGACATTTCTGAGTTTATTAAAAAAAAACTTTATAGAGGATGAAGTCCCCTTTGGTATCAGTGATCTGTAGTGTGGTAGATGGACAAATCCGGAACAAATAAAACACAGGAAAAAAGGCAAACAATAACATTTTTAAGTTATCCGAGTGACTTATATATCATGTTTAACCTGAGTAGCGAAAAAGCGGAGGTCTGAAAACGATGAAGCCAGGAGTCCGCTGCTGTCACCGGCTCGAGTGACCATTGAAAGTCCAGTAACCATTTGCACATGAGGGAACTGATGCCCAGGTCTATCACTTTAATGATGAGTTGTGAGGGGTGGATTGTACTGAATGCTGAACTAAAGTCTATAAACAGCATTCTGGTGTAGGTGTTGTTGTTGTCCAGGTGTGAGAGGACAGAGTGCAGTGCGATGGAGACTGCATCCTCTGTGCTCCTGTTCTGATGGTATGTGAATTGGTGAGGGTTCAGGGTGGGGGGGGGGAGAGAGACAGGATTTGAAGTGTGCTAGGACCAGCTGCTCTAAGTACTTTGTGATGATCGGGGTGAGTACTACTGGGTGATACCAGTGAGTGATACTGGGCGGTAGTCATTGAGTCTAGATGGGTTGGAGTTTTGGGGTATCGGGACGATGGAGGTGGATTTGAAGCAGGCCGGTACCACAGCGTGGGCCAAGGACAGGTTGAATATGTCTGTCAGCACTCCTGCAAGCTCCCCAGAACACGCTCTGAGAACACGCCCGGGGATGCCATCAGGACCTGTAGACTTGTGGACATTGATCCTGCTCAGCACCGCTCTTACATCGGTGGGGGAGAGAGTCAGAGGTTGGTGGTCTGGTGTCATGTCTGCTTTGGTTGTGGTTGTTGCTCAAAACGAGCATAAAAGTTGTTGAGCTTGTTCAGGAAGGAGACATCAGAGGATGCGGGGGAGGTTTTGGTGGTCCTGTAGTCTGTAATGGTCTGGAGTCCTTGCCACATGCATCGGGGGTTGAAGTTGGAGAAGTGTTCTTCTACCTTCTTTTTGTAATGGTGTTTGGCTTTTTTGATGCCCTTCTTTACGACGCAACATAGGCTGTCCAAATTCGTAGACTCCTCAGAATGCGGCCGACAAATGGGTCCTCATTTCCCTAGATTTTGAGCATGGGTCAGGTGTATCCATTGTGGTCCACCATATCCCACAATTCATAGCATGGCCCCTCCAATTCCAGTTGCCAACAATGGCGGCAGCCGCTTAGTTTTAATATTGCTCGTATTGCTCTTTCTGGGTCACAAAATAAACTTTTAGGATATTTTCAGGTGGGAATGTAGCTGTGTGAACTTCAAATATCTGCTTGGTTTATCAATGTGGTGGAGGAGTGGTCCCTGGCACAGCTGCAGGGGAGGAGTGTAGCAGTGAACTCAAGGGGGCGGTACTGGGAGGTAGGTGAGCCACAGGTGGTGATGATTGTGTGATGACAGTGTCTTCTTTCTGTTTGTCTATATAGTGACGGCAGAGTCGAGCGGCAGAGAGAGAGCTGAACCCGAAAGGACTGTTTCCTGTGCAGAACTGTCAAATAAATAAATTTCTTGTGAGCAGAAACACTGTGTGTATCGCATACTTCACAATCAAGATATCACATGTTTGCAAAAGTGCTCCAGCGTTTTCAAAGATGTCTGTTACACAGCAACTCGATAACTAGCCGGCTCGCTAGAGCCGGCGAGAACAGCTAACTCCCGGCACATCATTTTCAACCCCCACAGTCTTTTGCTACTCAGTGGCTTGCAAAAGTATTCGGCCCCCTTGAACTTTCCCACATTTTGTCACATTACAGCCACAAACATGAATCAATTTATTGGAATTCAACGTGAAAGACCAATACAAAGTGGTGCACACGTGAGAAGTGGACCAAAAATCATACATGATTCCAAACATTTTTTACAAAATAAATAACTGAAAAGTGGGGTGTGCGTAATTATTCAGCCCTCTTTGGTCTGAGTGCAGTCAGTTGCCCATAGACATTGCCTGATGAGTGCTAATGACTAAATAGAGTGCAGCTGTTTGTAATCTAATGTCAGTACAAATACAGCTGCCCTGTGACGGCCTCAGAGGTTGTCTGAGGCTACGTTCACACTGCAGTTCTCAATGCTCAATTCCGATTTTTTGGTCAAATCCGATTTTTTTGACTGCTTGTTCATACTACAAATAAAATGTGACTGACAACGTGCTCTAGTGTGAAACCTCAAAGCGACCCGCATGTGCAAAAGAAGACGTCACACACAACGCGCTCTGTTTAGACCTAGACCAAACAGTATTGTTTGACTGATATAAAGACTTGTTTCGGACTTTACGTTTCCCAATTTTGCTTTAAATTGTAAAGTTATTTTGTTATTTACATATTGTCATAGCCATGTGAAGGCAGGCTGAGAGGAAGGATCCAAAATGCAGGACTCATGGAGGCGAAAGTGAAATCTTAACATAGGTTATAACAGAAAAAACAAGCTCATAGAATAATATAAAGAGAAACAAAGCACTGAGTCGACAGACTCGGGACAATGACACGTATGGCCTAATAATTATCCTTATTGCTGTTTTAGAGAGGAGCAGTGCTTCAAAGGATAGTTGCAGATTTCTGTCAGAATCTGCAGATTATACAGTACAAATAAAATGTTCACGTTTCTCCAATGTTGTCATCCAAACAGTTTCACTGACATCTACACGGGATGGCCAGGAAGCGTTTGCGATGTCTTCTCAGGCGCTTCTCGGGCGCTGATAATTGGTGTCTGTCTTGTGTCAGTGACGTAAAAGACGGATTTAATGCGACATGACCGTTCAGACAGCAGTCGGTTTCTAAAACATCAGATATGTATCGGATTTAGTACCACATACGAAAGTGACCCAGATCGGATTTGAAAATATTGGATTTGTGCTGTTCACACTGTCGCATAGCGTCAAAAAAGTCGGATTTGATGCGCTTTCGCCTGCAGTGTGAACGTAATCTAAGAGAATATTGGGAGCAACAACATCATGAAGTCCAAAGAACACATCAGACAGGTCAGGGACAATGTTCCCTCTAAGCTGCGCACGTGCGCAATTGCGCACTGTCGGCACGGTCTCTGCGCAGAGAAAATCTGCGTTGCGCACACACAAAAAAACAAATTCTAACCTGAATTGAAATTAAAGTAAATATGTGCCGACACGGGTGTTTTAGCTAGCAAAGCGGCGTGGCTGATGTGGAGTGAAGCCACGTTAATGACAACGTGTACAACCTTTGGAGATGTGAGCAGGACAGATGGAAGAATTAATGGAAAAAGTGTGGACTTTATACCAGTTTTTAAATTGTTTTGATAGGCCACGTAAAACCAGAGTTATGATAAAAAAAAAATATGCAGTTTGTTTTTCTTCCTGAATACTGTCGTTGTTCATATTTACTGCAGGAAGAAACGGTAAAAACAGCATTTTATAAGGAAAACGCTAGAAAGCTCTCTCTGCCTGTGAGCAGAGACGAAACCAAAACACCCCACCCTTTCCCATTGGTCGAAAAATGTACCATGTCGACCAATCAAAACATGGCACTTAGTTGTTAAGAAATGGGAGGAAGTTTTAGGAGTGACGGCGGTGTTTTGAGATGTGAGAGATTTGAGACGTTTAGCGCAAATCTTGTGTAGTTAGTGTGTAGTGTAGTCAATAGTTTTGTTGTGTGTGTCAGAACAATCAGGCGACTGCTGAATGTTACAGGTGTTACAGGAGTGATACATCTCCTGTTGTCAGGCCTGCAGGTATCAGGCTGTTGTTCTCCTTTATCTCATAGTGGACAGAAATTATTTTTTCGAGTGGCACAAATAATTTGTGTGGCATCAGATTTAATGCAGAACAGCTGATTTTTCTGTAAATAGTTTGAAATGTTTGTTTAAAAAACGCATTGGCTGCATTTTTAGGTAAACAGCTGCAAAAAACTTTGTTGTTTGCAAAACACAGTTACTTTTTTGAAGTAGTAACTATATAATTAATTGCCCAACATTGGTCATTATATGCTGTATTTTGCAGACAGATAGTTACAGGAGTCAGAGCTTTATTTAAAAAAAGAAAGTTGTGTTTTCCAAATTGGAGTTATTTTTACTTCCAATAGTGTTAACATACTACACAGATCATGAACAAGATTTTTTTTTTTTTTTTAAATTTCAGTGTAAATGGGCTAAAGCAGTTAATTAAACGTAGTCTAACAGAAATGTAAATGCTGTAATTTTATTATTTTAATAAACCATGTAACTTGGATGGAATCGACGCTGGCGTGACCACAGTGCACACGTCTGATGTCGCTCACAGTGGTCCAAGGGATCGCTCAGGGAGTTTGTGTGTTCGCTCAGACACATGAAAAATTAGAGGGAACATTGGTCAGGGATAAAGTTATTGAGAAATTTAAAGCAGACTTAGGATACAAAAAGATTTCCCAAGCCTTGAACATCCCACGGAGCACTGTTCAAGTGATCATTCAGAAATGGAAGGAGTATGGCACAACTGTAAACCTACCAAGACAAGGCCGTCCACCTAAACTCACAGGCCGAACAAGGAGAGTGCTGATCAGAAATGCAGCCAAGAGGCCCATGGTGACTCTGGACGAGCTGCAGAGATCTACAGCTCAGGTGGGGGAATCTGTCCATAGGACAACTATTAGTCATGCACTGCACAAAGTTGGCCTTTATGGAAGAGTGGCAAGAAGAAAGCCATTGTTAACAGAAAACCATAAGAAGTCCCGTTTGCAGTTTGCCACAAGCCATGTGGGGGACACAGCAAACATGTGGAAGAAGGTGCTCTGGTCAGATGAGACCAAAATGGAACTTTTTGGCCAAAATGCAAAACGCTATGTGTGGCGGAAAACTAACACTGCACATCACTCTGAACACACCATCCCCACTGTCAAATATGGTGGTGGCAGCATCATGCTCTGGGGGTGCTTCTCTTCAGCAGGGACAGGGAAGCTGGTCAGAGTTGATGGGAAGATGGATGGAGCCAAATACAGGGCAATCTTGGAAGAAAACCTCTTGGAGTCTGCAAAAGACTTGAGACTGGGGCGGAGGTTCACCTTCCAGCAGGACAACGACCCTAAACATAAAGCCAGGGCAACAATGGAATGGTTTAAAACAAAACATATCCATGTGTTAGAATGGCCCAGTCAAAGTCCAGATCTAAATCCAATCGAGAATCTGTGGCAAGATCTGAAAACTGCTGTTCACAAACGCTGTCCATCTAATCTGACTGAGCTGGAGCTGTTTTGCAAAGAAGAATGGGCAAGGATTTCAGTCTGTAGATGTGCAAAGCTGGTAGAGACATACCCTAAAAGACTGGCAGCTGTAATTGCAGCAAAAGGTGTCACGACTGGGGCAGCAGTCGTGTGATGAATAAATGAGGACCCAAGATGCAGACGGTGATGGAGATGGAGATGCGAGTGGAGGTTTATTTACAGTGAAAATAACAGAAGTGAGGGCAGGACTGAACATAAACCTAAACTGGGTGAAACTAACAAACAAACCTGGAACATAAGGTCAGCAGGAGAAACTCAGAGATGGCAGATGAGGACGGCAGAACAGGGAGACGGAGAGAAACATAGGGAATGAACACAGACGACGCGACAAGGAGCACAGGCAGACACACAGTATAAATACACACACCAGGTAATTAGGAAATGGCAGACAGGAGGGGACACAGCTGGAACTGATGGACCTAACGAGACACGAACCTACAAAGTAAAACAGGAAACTCACAGACTGTTTTACACAACCAACTGGGGACACGAACAGAACACAGAGGAGAGACACAGGTAGGGATGAAAGAAACATACAACTCAAACCCTAAGAACAAATACAAAATCAGAATAAACTAGCAAAAGGATAATAATAAACTTAAAGTGCTGGGTCACTGACCCAGGACCATGACAAAAGGTGGTTCTACAAAGTATTGACTCAGGGGGCTGAATAATTAAGCACACCCCACTTTTCAGTTATTTATTTTGTAAAAAATGTTTGGAATCATGTATGATTTTCGTTCCACTTCTCGCGTGTACACCACTTTGTATTGGTCTTTCATGTGGAATTCCAATAAATTGATTCATGTTTGTGGCTGTAATGTGACAAAATGTGGAAAAGTTCAAGGGGGCCGAATACTTTTGGAAGCCATTGTAACTTAAAAATGATATGGTTTGGCCTTTTTCTGTGTTTTATTTGTTCCTGAGTAAATTTGTTTGGCTGAGATTAGAGCTGAATAAACGTCAAACAAAAAACTGATTAAACAGAAGTGTGAGACGATAGAGAATTTACTCCAGTGTAGTGTTATATGATAGCAAGGAGCAGAAGGCTGAGTTTATTAAACTTCACTGAGGCTACGTGCACACGTAAGCAGCGTTTTGGGTCACGAAGGCCGGATTCTCAGGAGAATACAGCCCATGAATTTGGACACCCCTTTAGTGTCTTTACACAGTTTTCAGTTTTCTTCCAGGTGTTTTTTGTGTTCCCATAGCAACTGTCTGCCCTGCCATAAGCAGTTTAAACTGTTTGCATTTATTACATATTACATTAATACCATATCCCAGAGAAAATAATGTTAAATACAATAGATATTCATGTTTCTTTTAGTAAGTGAGAAAAGTTAAGTTAAAAATAAAGTAGTGATCAGTTTTTGTTTTGTTTTTTTTGCATTATTTAGCTTCTTGCAACAAAAGTTAAGAGGTTGTCAAGCTTCACAGTACAGGATCAGAGAAATAGCTACAATACACAAATGTTTAGTTTCATATAACTGTAAGCTCTAAGCTGTTAAACTGTATGAGATGGATTTTCTTAAGAGTGTTGACTCAAAAAATTTTGTAACATCAAATAAAGAAGAAGCTACTTTCAGCTGCTGAAAGGGTCACTGCAGTGAGCTGCTCTGCACATATGTTTGGCAGAGTTACATTCCCAAAAAGTTTTTTTGATCTAAGACAGAAATTAAGTTAATATTTTATATTAACATTAAAGAGCTCTACTAATTTTAAACCTTAATGGACTTTATACAACCTTTAAACATTCTAAATTTGGGGAGCAATTTAGTTGTAGCTGATCAATGATTCCTGAAAACTATCAGAAGAATTATTGATCATCTATAATCCAACAGACCTCACCTATACATCACACACCGTTTGACTTGTTATCAGTGCCTGTAATTATACTGTAAAGTGCTGATCCTGAAGCTAAAATGCAAAAACAATAATTGATTCTGAGATTATAGCACATAAATTCATTCATGTTTGTGACACAGTTTTATCTCATGAACAGCCTGAAGATGAATAAACTGTAGTTCAGAGTCACTGACAGACAGCACAAACACACGCTGTTGGTCTGAGTCTAAACATGATGATAAGCAGAGACGTCTGATGTCTACAGTCGTCTGCTGGATGTTCAGGATAGTTCATTTCCATCTGTCCTCAGATCGTCTGACTCACAGTTCAGATGTTAAGAATTAAGAGGCTCATTTGAACCTTGAGTTGGTTTATGTTTTCTGTACATCAAGAAACCAACAAACCAACAACATCAGCAGGAGACTCAGAGTTCAGCTGTAAAACACTCAGACATTTCAAACACTCACTAAACAACAGGAGGCTAGCATGTGCCCCGACACTGTCGTTCTGTGTAGATCAAAACACCAACAACAGCAGCAACAAGAAGCACAGCAGAAACTGATAGACCGACGATCAGTCCAAAGGATCCTTGGTGGACGTGCAGGTGAGTTCAAATGCAGGCTAGTTAAAATCCTGGTTCTGTCGTTTAATTTTTCTGTAGATCAGAAAACCAGCAACAGCAGCAACCAGAAGTACAGCAGAAACTGACAGACCAACTTTCAGTCCAAGAGATCCATCCTCCTTCCCTCTGTCTTCCTTCCCTCCATCCACTCTGAGTCCACCTGTCTGACCTGCAGGTGAGAAACAGGTGTGAGGTGTCAGCTGTCAGGTAGGTGATGAGTGAAGAACAGAACAGAATCTGTTTCCTTTTCTAATGCAGTAGATTAGGCAAAATGTAAATTGTTAAAAATACAAACATTGTGTAAAATCTTACATACTAGGAGGATTTCTGAGCTCTTTAAAAAAAAAAGAAGAAAAAAAAAGATGCATATGATTTGACCAAAACTGTTAAAAATTGCTGTAATAAAAGAAAACCCAGCCAGGTTATCTCACACACACACACACACTCAACTCTACTCACTCACCTGGAGGCGCAACTCTCAGTGTGACTCTACTAATGGGTTTCCTGTGCTTTTGGCTTGTTCCTCTCATGAAGACACGACACTCGTATGTTCCAGCATCATTAATCGTCACATTTTTCAGAACCAAAGACACGTCTCCATTTTTCATCTGTGTGTCCTGCAGATCCACACGGTTCTTAAAAGATGGATGCTGGTTGTCTTGAACAAACAAACTATCCTGGAACAAAAGGACAAATTGTGGCTCCAGGTCAGCTCTGCTCCACTTCACAGCAGTGATCAAGATGCTGTTTGGAGCTCGACATGTCAGAGTGACGTCCTGTCCAGACTTAACCACTGTGGTTTTTTGGTCTAAAAGATGAAACAACGGAGCAGAGAGGTTAAAGGTCGGAGACTATAGATAACACATCTGTAGAAGATGGAGAAAGTAAGGAACTACGGAGACCACAATTAAAATTTAAAATTAAAATTAATAAAATAAAATTAGAAATATCCTGTCTCAGAGTGATGCTGAAAAACTAGTTCATGTATTTATTACTTCCAGGCTGGACTACTGTAATTCATTATTATCAGGATGTCCATAAACTCCCTGAAAAGCCTTCAGTTAATCCAAAATGCTGCAGCAAGAGTCCTGACAGGGACTAGAAAGAGAGAGCAGATGTCTCCTGTTTTGGCTTCCCTTCATTGGCTTCCTGTTAAATCCAGAATTGAATTCAAAATTCTGCTCCTCACATAGAAGATCTTAAATAATCAGGCCCCATCTTATCTTAATGACCTTACAGTAGCATAGAGCACTTCACTCTCGCATTGCAGGCTTACTTGCTGTTCCTAGAGTGTTTAAAAGTAGAATGGGAGGGAGAGCCTTCAGTTTTCAGGCCCCTCTTCCATGGAACTAGTTGTTGATTGTTGGGATTTTGCTGGTATCTTTGTATTATTTATTGTAGGATCTTTACCAACACAAAACCTTTTTCAAGCGGGTCCTCAGACCCCTCAACAACATAGATGTAGAGAAAAGCATTCGCTCATCTACCTTCACAAATATTAATTTGAGTGACATCCCATTCTTAATTCCCAGGATTTAATATGATGTCAGCTCATCCTTAGCAGCTGTAACAGCCTCAACTCTTCTGGAAAGGCTTTCCACAGATTTAAGAGCATGTTTATGGGAACTGGGACAAACTTCAAGTCAAGTCAAGTATTTATTTATTGTCATTGTCAAAAACAATGAAATTGTGTTTGGAGCTTCTACAACAATTAATAATAAATACTAAATTCCCCTTAAACCCAAGTGCGACTATTTAACCCAGTGTGACTTCAGTGCAATGAGACGATCCTTAGCAAAAACATGAGAATATGACAGATAATGTTCATGGGACATTCAGACAAAGACCTGAGAAATATGACAAAGTGCAACAGTGCAACCCGTTCAATTATTGTACTGTGAGATATGATAATTGTCTATTTTTCAGACCAGTTCACTGCTCTTAATAGGTTGGATATGGTTAATGTCCGTGAAAGGGGGGGGGCAGAGTTCAGGAGCCTCACAGCCTGTGGATACAGGCTGTTGGCCAATCTGGACGTTCTGGCCTGTATGGACCTGTACCTTCTCCCTGAGGGCAGCAGGTGGAAAAGGTGGTGCGCTGACACACTTTGAAGCTGATGGACGTTTTGTGTCTGCACTAAGTACGTTTTCAGCAGCTATGGCACCGGCAGGATTCACTTTCACAGACTCACAACCACCAGCTCCACCCCTCCCCTCCCCCTCCAGCTGTAGGCTTTAACATTGAGTTTCCCCACACATGTTTACAGACGAGTTAGAGAGCAAGAGAAGAAGAGACTGATTCATAAATGTCTTTGTTTCTGCTCTAACCTTACCCAAACAATGCTGCTCTACAACTCTAGACTACCAGCCACAAAGACAACAGCTGGAGAAACATCTGTCTACCTCTGACATCCACCAGCTCATCCATACAACAAACAAACATTAACAACCAGGAAGCAGCTTCACCTCTGATCACACACACACTCAACTCTACTCACTCACCTGGATCAACATAAAGGTTGATGATGCTGTGCTTCCATGAGCGTATTTCTTCCATGAGCACACGACACTCATATGTTCCATCATCAACACTTGTCACATCCTTCAGAATCAAAGACACGTCTCCATCCTTCATCTGTCTGTCTTTAAGAGCAACCCGATCCTTAAAAGATGGATGCTGGTGATCTGTAAAAAGTCGCTCATCTTGGCACAAAAAGACATGTTTTGACCCCAGGTCAGCTCTGCTCCAATATACAAATGTGATATTTTTATTTAGAGCTCGACATGGCAGAGTGACGTCCTGTCCAGACTCAGCTGTGATGCTTTTCACCTCTGAAAGAGGAAACAACACAGAGCAGAGAGGTTAAAGGTCAAAGTACAATTATGATCAGAATGATTGACTTTAAATATTTTGTTTATTTCCTTTGACATTTGAGTTTTTAGTCATGTTGGATTTAATGAACCTCTGAACATCATCCCAGGTCACCAGTGACCCACTGAGGGGGAATTTTAGCCTCATGTTAAGTGTAGACAGATAATGTAATGTAGACACCTACGCCCTGCCCGTGATCATGTACCCTGCTGGGGTAATAAGCTGGCCAAAGAAGGAGATAGAAGCCACTGACACTAGGACAAGGAAGCTCTGGACCATGCATGGAGGGTTTCACCTGAAGTCCAGGACTCTGAGACTGTATGCTAAATGGAAGCAAGGAGGCTGGGGACTAGTACGTGTCAGCACATCAAAAAGATGACCCAAACCGACAGTGTGCTCAGCGAATACCTCAGGTAGCAGAAACCCAAGAAACAGTTGGAAGAACCATCATGGAAGAACCTGAACCCCCTCAGTGAGATCATTAACAAGACTTGCTACGGATACAGAGCAGTTGTCAGCCACCTCCTGTACATGGATGACATCAAGCTGTATGCCAAGAGTGAACGAGACATCAATTCACTGATCCACACTACCAGGATATACAGCAATGACATCGGGATGTCATTCGGGCTGGAGAAGTGTAGTCGGATGATAACAAAGAGAGGGAAGGTAGTCAGAACTGAGGGGATCGAGCTACCAGAAGGCAACATTGCAGACATAGAGGACAGTTACAAGTACCTGGGGATCCCGCAGGCGAATGGGAACCATGAAGAGGCCGCTAGGAAAGCTGCAACCACCAAGTACCTGCAGAGGGTCAGGCAAGTCCTGAGGAGTCAGCTGAACGGTAAGAACAAGATCCGGGCTATCAACACCTACGCCCTGCCTGTGATCAGGTACCCAGCTGGTATAATAAGTTGGCCAAAGGAAGAGATAGAAGCCACTGACATAAAGACAAGAAAGCTCCTTACCATGCATGGAGGGTTTCACCCCAAGTCCAGCACCCTGAGGCTGTACGCTAAGCGGAAGCAAGGGGGCCGGGGACTGGTGAGTGTCAGCACCACAGTCCAGGATGAGACAACGAACATCCAAGAATACATCACGAAGATGGTTCCAACTGACCGAGTGCTCAGTGAATACCTCAGGCAGCAGAAACCCAAGAAAGAGGAGGGAGACGAGGAACCATCATGGAAGGACAGGCCCCTGCACGGTATGTACCACCGGCAGATAGAGGAGGTGGCTGATATCCAGAAATCCTACCAGTGGCTGGACAAAGCTGGACTGAAAGACAGCACAGAGGCACTAATCATGGCAGCACAAGAACAAGCTCTGAGCACAAGATCCATAGAGGCTGGGGTCTATCACACCAGGCAAGACCCCAGGTGCAGGCTGTGTAAAGATGCCCCAGAGACAATCCAGCACATAACAGCAGGGTGCAAGATGCTAGCAGGCAAGGCATACATGGAACACCATAACCAAGTGGCCGGCATAGTGTACAGGAACATCTGTGCCGAGTATAACCTGGAAGTCCCGAGGTCAAAATGGGAGATGCCCCCAAGGGTGATGGAGAATGACCGAGCTCAGATCCTGTGGGACTTCCAGAGACAGACGGACAAAATGGTGGTGGCTAACCAACCGGACATAGTGGTGGTAGACAAACAGAAGAAGACGGCCGTAGTGATCGATGTAGCGGTTCCGAATGACAGCAATATCAGGAAGAAGGAACACGAGAAGCTGGAGAAATACCAAGGGCTCAGAGAAGAGCTCGAGAGGATGTGGAGGGTGAAGGTAACGGTGGTCCCCGTGGTAATCGGAGCACTAGGTGCGGTGACTCCCAAGCTAGGCGAGTGGCTCCAGCAGATCCCGGGAACAACATCGGAGATCTCTGTCCAGAAGAGCGCAGTCCTGGGAACAGCTAAGATACTGCGCAGGACCCTCAAGCTCCCAGACCTCTGGTAGAGGACCCGAGCTTGAAGGATAAACCGCCCACAGGGGCGTGCTGGGTGTTTTTATATATATATATACATATTACATTATTAACTAACAATCTTGTGCTTAAAGTGCTTTGTAAATATTGTAGAAAATGTTAAACTTAATCATCATCTCGGCTCCTCTGACGACCTGTTTGCTGCTGCCTGCTGCTGAAAGGCAGTGGGGAGAGGGGACACTTGGGCAGTGCATTTATTGCAGCATATAATGTGTTTTCTGGATACACTGCTGCTTTTTCAGCATTCAAAGATTGATGGCACCGTGTCAGAGCACTGGCTATGAGTTTCAGACGGATCAGGCCTTAACTTAACAAAAAAGTTATCAATAGTTGCTTTGCTTTGTTTTGCTTTTGGCCGAAGCAGGAGGAGGAGAGAGAATGGAGGGGAGACTGAAGGTTTACATAAGAGTGTGGAGCTGAAGACTTAATCTTTTGGCTGCTAATTTTGGGTCGCTGATGTTTGCTTTAAAAAGAAAATTTCTGTTTTATTGACTGGGGTTAGAGTATCGTATTACATTATATTGTTGGGAGAATGCCAAATGCTAAAGGGGAGAAAACTTTTGATATAACTCATGTTATCATTAACCGAAGAAACATATGACTGATAACTGTTCTGTCTTAAGTTTTCTTTCTTATAACATAGATTGGATCATAAGTGGGGAAAACTGAGTATGAAATGTGAAGTTCAGGTTAACACACAGGTTTTGTTTCTAGGAAGTTCCAAGGATGCAGGCTGTGGATGGAGCCAGGAGTTCTAAAAGATTTGACATGATGATTAAATTGATTTTATCCCTTAAACACAGGTTTGCAGGCCCGGAGCAAATATACCTGAGAGGAGGATCGCTGAGGTGTTTTGAGAAATAATATGACTATGATATGTAAGTTGGCCAAAAATAGTGTTAAGGCCGGATAGGTGCAAGCCCTAAAGGAGGTGGGAAACGAGGTAAATTTTTAAAGATGAATCAGGTTAACTTTATAGAGGCTGTTTCCAAACAGTGACAAAAGTAATGTAGGACCTTTTACCAGGAAAAAGCTAATTGTATCTGTTTAGATTTTACAGTGTGCACTGAGGGAAGTCAGGAATAGTTTTAAACTGGGATTGAAAGAAAATTAAACTGGGATTCTAGATAAAAAGAGCTTCGGAGTACGCGTACTACGTACGGTGCGTACTATAAGTACGAGAAGTGCGGAAGTGAGAGGCTTGTGAAATGGGACGGTCTAGCCTTCATCGTGCTGTTCAGGTTGCCTAGCAACAGTGATACTAACCGCGAGAAACGTTTCATACAGCTTTGTGTGACAGAAATGAAGGAGAAAAAATGTTTTCTTGGTCATTCATTTTTGTCATGACATCACTTTGATTAGTTAAGTATCTGAGGCTGAGACCACAGGACTGTAAAACATGATAGTTGGGCTTCATTTCTGTACTGAACAGTCATTTAAGATTAGTTAGTAAATAACAATTAGCTCATGTTGTTCATGAGGCTAAAGTCATCTCCCATCCAAAGTAATGTAAATATAATATGGCTAATATTATATTTATTGTCAGATTATTATGATATAAATATATATAGATAGATAGATAGATATAGATATGTGTGTATATATATATATATAGAGAGAGAGAGAGAGAGAGAGAGAGAGAGAGAGAGAGAGAGAGAGAGAGAGAGAGAGAGAGAGAGAGAGAGAGAGAGAGAGAGAGAGAGAGAGAGAGAGAGAGAGAGAGAGAGAGAGAGATAGAGAGAGAGAGAGAGATAGAGAGAGAGAGAGAGAGATAGAGAGAGAGAGAGATAGAGAGAGATAGAGAGAGATAGAGAGAGATAGAGAGAGATAGAGAGAGATAGAGAGATATATATATATATAGATATATATTACAGGATATATTACAGCATTGAGCTTGAACTCTGGGTCAAAGATTCAAGTTGCAGTTGTTTATATTTCCTATCACTTTAAATCTTCACTCAAAGACAAGTATCTCTGACAGTGTATATACGGATGTATTATATATAAGAGACAAATATTGTTCCTTCAATATGTTGGCATTACTAAATTTGGCTCAATGCTTACATACATGTGTAAAAAGAAAATGTACGAGCTGTGATAACTGTTTCTGATAGAATGAAGATCAGACTGATATATGAAATATTCCTTTATTGGGTGAGAAAATCAGACCATGTCATAACTGCTTTAAGTCATACAGAATAGATATCAGAGCCTTAAACAGGCTGACTTCTGCTAAATGGGTCAAACTGGGCAGAAAGTATCCAAACACATAACATCCTTATAGAATATGATGTAACACTATAGATCAACTTACCTCAGAATATATAAAGCATATAAACAATTACAGCAATATGATGCAACAAACACAGCAGTGCTACTAATCCAAAATACTCAAAGCTTCATAGAACTGAAACAAACATTTATTTTTAGCTCCATTCTGCTGCTGATACATACTTTAGGTTTCTGAATATTAAACTTGTTGCTGCCTTTCATAGTGTGTAACTTGAAGGCCCTGAGTACTTTCTCCCACACTGAAAACACTGGGATGATAACATTATTTGAACATTACCTAATAAGACTGATTCAGGACAGACAATTAGTTATGTTAAACTTTTCTAGCAGTCCTTCACAAACAGGGAACAGTCTGTCTATTCTCTCCATCTGTCAGCTGCTGGTGGCTCTTCCTCCTCCTCTTCCTCACACACTGCTGAGTTCGTCCTGGTGGATCATCAGGGGTGCAAAGCCTCACAGATGATGTGCAGCAGTGGGTCCCTCAGTCCAACCATCAGCTCGTTCAAACACACGTTAAAGTCCGTTTGGCTCGACACCACCGAACAAGGCAGCAATATAACATAGCTAACATTAACAGTGCAGTGAATCCTACTTGTGCCGTCATATTCAGGACTGCAAACCGAGCAGCATCACTGACTTTCAGCTTGTTGTGTTTGTGGATATATGACTGACTTTAATTATCCATAAAATCATCACATTCTCTGTAAGATTAAGGTCGACTATATTTATATTTAGAAGTAAAGGCTTTAAAACCAAGTTACCGCTGAAAGTACAAACATCACTAATGTCACATAACTTTGCCGACATGTGGCCAACAGTAATGTTTTAATGTTCTTTATTATTAAACATTTACACATAAATAAGTGACATAATATTCAGTACTTACTTTTGAAAGTTTACTCTTCGGCTGCTCCGCTTGTGCCGTCTGCGGCAAAATTATCCACACCCACCGCCGCGCTATGAATTGTGGGATATATGGGACCACAAAGCGTGCACCGGACCACGCTTGATATTTGGGGAAATCGACGGCACATTTGGAGTATGCATTTGAAGCACACTTCGAATTGGGACAGCCGTCGTCGCGTGGCGGTGACATAATCGCACTCAAAATGCGTACTTCAAGCGCACGGTCTCTAAATTGGGACACAGCCTGTGTTTAAAAGGTACCGCATCCGCATCTGTCAACGGAATGAGTCGCCACCAAAAAAAAAAAAAAAAAAAAAAAAAATTACTCTCGCAAAGATAAAAAAAAATACATATCTTTCTATAACAAAATGGAGCTCAAAAAAAAAGAAAGAAAGAAAAGTTTCTGCTGTGTGGGATCATTTTGATCTTTTAACTGCAAATAGTTTGTCTGTCTGTGTTTCAGTGTAATCTATTAGAATAAAAAAACAGCAATGTGACCTGCAGTGTAAATTATTTATTTCATTTTATGCAGGTTAAATGTCGCATCTGTTCTGCGGAGCTTTCGTACACAAACAAAAGCACCTCCTCAGTGTTTAGGCATTACAGAGACAAACATGAAAATGAGGAGACAAACACACCGAGAATGAACACAGGTCGGCCTATATTGACACTGAACAGCTTTATCATAATTTCTTTTTATTAATATGTGTTTTATTATTTTGAAATCAAACAGCCTGAACTCTGTTCTGGACCAGGCAGTCCTGCATTTTATTATAAAGGACTGCCAACCCCTTAGTATTGTGGAGAGTGTCGGAGAGAAACATTCCAAGATCAGAGGATCCTTTAACGTACTGGGGGAATAGGAAGACATCTGAACTTTTTCCACCTGGCTTTACAGTTTTTGTGTACCCCAGCTTCATCTGTGCCTGTGAGTTTTCCAAAGCTGGGGAAATGGTGTCAAAAAAAAAACCCCGCAATAGACTGAATGCAAAAACATTGGATAAACTTATTTTTCTGAATAGAAATTTATAAACTCTGAGTCAATTACATTTAAATGGGTAATATTACATTCACAATACTTTAATTTTTATTTTCACTTAATGTCATTCACAATATATTTTAAAGATGTCTATAAAATTTTCAATATAAAAGATATAAAATGATTCCATAGAAAGTACAATACCTTACAGTGTACAAGTATGACTAGGTCATTGAATCAGTGTCTGCTGTGAGTCTCAAGTAAGTTGCCTGTTATGATATTTAAGGTCCAGCAGGTGTCAGTATGGAGCAAAACAGCAACACTGTGTCGACACAGTATCGATACAGTTTGGGAAATGTGCTGAAACGCTTCACGAGGCCTCAGCTACCCATCACTAAATAACTCTCTCACTGAACTAACACAGACAATCCCACAACGTGTTTGTACTCTCTTGTTACCTCGGACAGGTCCGCGACTCTGAACCGTAGTAAAAGGACCTCTGGCTAATACATCGGTACCGTGTCGGGCTCGTAGCCGGGAACTAGCTTTACTGTCTGGGTCAACTTTGCTAGCGAGAGACAGAGAGAGGCGTTGAAAGACTGCTCCAGCAGAATTTATTGTTTCGGAGGAAAACAGGAATACAGTGTACAACTGGGCTTGTCAGGCACTCTTTTTGGCTGCAGTGGTTATTATTATATTTACATGCTTCCAGCTCCTGTTTCTGGTCTGTAGCTGCTCGTACATTTCCACTCTCCTTTTTCTCCCTCCCTCGCGCTCACACACACATAAGGGGGCAGTCCCACACGTTCTCCCTGCAGCACGGACTACACTACCCATGATGCTACAGTCTTAAAGGGCCATGCCTGTAACACTGCTCATATTGGCTTCATATTAAATCATTTTTTGAATAATATTTTTTTAAATACTTCTTCACGTTAATATGTGGTCCGCCAATGGAGGTGGCGTGGGCCGCAAATGGCCCATGGGCAGCGAGTTTGAATAGAATAGAATAGAATAGAATAGAATTCAACTTTATTGTCATTGCACATGTCACAGGTACAGGGCAACGAAATGCAGTTTGCATCCATCCAGAAAGTGCTTTAGCCGTGATATAGATATATTACAATATATATTAGCAATAATATAGATGTGTAAGTAGAGATCCCCGACTTAGACAAACTGCCCGAAATGCGTTGACAGAAACATTTCAGGGATTTTGAGTCATTCTGCACTCAGATGCGTTAATTGCTTTAAAATTTTTAATCTCGTTGCCCGTGACGGCGGATTAATTTACGTTAACGCGTTATTTTTGACAGCACTATATATATATCAAGGTCAAGGTAACTGTTTATACCCATAGGTAAGGTAAATTTGCTTTACAGAAAAATTATAGCATTTGGCATCCCTTCAAAAACACACATACCTAATAAATTTAAACCTCACTGTAGCACTGTATATAGTAATTTAACGTTTCGAGTCAAAAACAAAAACAGTTCTTATTTAATTCAGTGACAGCAACAGGGACAGATGTCATGGTGCTGGGCCATGAGGCCCAGGGTTTAAGTTCTGATGCATATTTTTGTATTCAACATGTGTAGTTTAACGCATCTAGTTTTCTAGTTGCAGTTTAGTCCTTGGTTTCTTAGTCCCTTTTGTCATCTCTCCCTGGTCCGTGTGTCTACCTGTCATGTTTCATGTCTCTGGTTAGGTTAAGTTCTATCTCCATGTCTGTCTCTGTGTTTCCTGTTTTATTTTGAAAGAGTATGGTGTTCTTTGTTCATTGTAGTTGGTATTACTCTCCCCTGTATTGTCATGTTTCATTCTAGTCAGCTGTGTTCTCATGTGTCTCCACTTCCCCTGATCACCTCATGTGTGTATTTAAGTCCTCAGTCTTCCTTTGTTCGTCGTCGCGTCGTCTGTGTACCTCCCCTCTGGTTAAGTTAAGTGCTTTTCAGGATTCTGCGCAGTTCATGTTTGCCATTTGGTTTACGTTGTTTTCATGTAGCTGCACGATGAGGTTCCGTGCAGGTCATGTTCATGTCTGTTTCGTCATGCCATTTGGTTCACAGTTTCCATGCAGCTGCACAGCATTCTGTTCAGTGATCATAGTTATTCCTTTCAGTCAGGTTAGTGTTTTTCCAGTTTAGGTTTTTGGTTAGTTGCAGTCTCTGTCCCTGTTATGTTTTGTCCACTCCTTTTTTGCATCAGCCCAAATAAAGGCTCGCTTTCCGTTTAAGTTCACTCCCGTCTCCTCGCCTGTGTTCGCGTCTGGGTCCGCCACTCACACTCTCCACACGGTCTGCCCCGGCCAGCCGTGACAACAAAGCTGTTTTTATAACGCTTTGTCCTGCGTCTTGGAAATAGAAACCTCCGTCCTGAGGAAAGAAGCTGAAATTCACCCCTTAGAGGATGGGAACCATTTTTAAGGATTGATAAAGCCATCCTCTGTACCTGCTTAGAGTACAGGGAGGCTAAACAAGACTGTGGCTCACCTATCAGACGACTGGACCATCTCACTATCTGATTTAGAGAGTTTTTCTCTGTGACAGAGGTCTGACCAAACCATGACACCAAACAAAAGGATAAAACAGACTCAATAAAAGAACGATAAAACAAAGTTAACATTTTTGGTCAATGTGGAAATGAGCAAGTTTCCTAAGGCAATAAAGGTGCTGGTGACCCTTTTTACAAACTGATTTGCAATTCTGATCAGTTTTTCATTGATTATTGTGCCAAGATATTTATATGATTGTACTTGCTCTATTTTCTGACCCTTAATTAAAGTGACTCCGTGACCATTTTGTTGTTTCCTAAAATCAACAACCATATCTTGTGTTTTAGATATGTTCAGCTGGAGATGAGACTCCTCACACCACTGAACAAAGTCATCAATGACTGCACCGTGGTTACTTTCACCCTCTTTCAGTAAGCTGACAACAACAGAGTCATCTGCATATTTAATGATGGCCCTGTTTTCATATCTGCTCTGACACATATTTGTATAGAGAATGAATAATAAGGGCAATAAGACACACCCTTGAGGAGAACACTGGGTCAGACAGAACCCCATTTATTCTCTTTGTGACCTGTCAGTTAAAAAATCTAAAATCCAGCCCAGCAGGTTTTTCCTGATTTCAAACTGTTCTAAAAGTCTTTTAACTAAAATATGAGGCTGTATTGTATTAAAAGCTGAAGAAAAGTCAATGAAAAGAAGTCTTGCAAAAGTCCCTTTACTCTCTACATGTTTAAGAATCAGATTTAGTAAAGTCAAAAGTGCGTCCTCCACTCCTGTATTGGGCCTATATGCAAACTGCATTGGATCCAGATGATGTTCAGTCTCTTTCATAATCACATTTCTGATGATTTTTTCAAAGACTTTCATTGCAACTGAAGTGAGGGCAACAGGCCTGAAGTCGTGTAGAATTTTTGGACGACTAGATTTAGGGACAGGAACCACGACTGCTTCTTTCCAAAGAGAGGGCAAATGTTGTGTTTGCAAGGATTTATTAAAAATAACCTGAAATATAGGACTGAGTTCGTCAGCACAAGATTTAATTAGGCAACCACTAACATTATCAGGACCCTGGCTCTTGTTCATATTAACTGTATGAAAGGCCATCGCTGAGTTCAATGATAAAGTGCTGAGTATCTCTCAGTTTCTATTTCACTTCCAAAACATCCTCGCTAAAATCACAGGAACTAAAACAAGCATAAAACATATTTAAAGCATTTGCAAAATCTCTGTCTGAATTAACACCATCCAAAATGATCTGATTGCTGCTCTGGGGATTTTGAAACCCTGCTATGGTTTTCATAAAAGTCCAAACAGATCCAAAAGTTTTTGCAGCAATTTTGCTTTCAAGAAGGTTTTTGTAGCTCTGTTTTGCTTTCAAGATCTCGATTTTCAGGTCCTTGGTGGCTGTCTGAAAATCAGTAACAGCCCCCTTTTTTAAAGCCTGTCTCTTTTTCCTTAAACAGGATTTGACACTTTTAGTGACCCATGGCTCATTGTTAGCATACACTTTAACATGCTTACAGGGTATAATCATGTCTTTACAAAATACTGCATAAGAGCTAGTAACATCCACCAAAGCATCTAGATCATCTCCACAAGACTGAATAAAAACTTCCCAATCTGTACATTTAAAACATTCCTCCAAGGTAAGCACAGATTCTTCTGACCATATGTCAAGATCCCTAGTCTTTGTCTTCTCTCGTTTTAAGACAGTTTTATAGATGAGCAGAAGACGCACACAGTTATGGTCAGCAGATCCCAGAGGAGGAAGCGGGAGGGATTTATAAGCATTCTTCACCGATCCGTAACAAAGGTCCAACATTTTCTCTCGTCTGGTAGGACAGGATACATATTGATACAAATGACCCAAAGTTGATTTAAGAGAGACATGGTTAATGTCCCCCATTATAAAGTTTGGTGAGTCAAGAGAGAGCGCCTGCAGCTTCTGCATTACGTCTGAGATGATGCTGCAGGTGGAGCCGGGATGAGCCCTCGGGTGAATGTAAACTATAGTAATAAACAGTTGTGGAAACTCACGAGGGAGATAAAAAGGGCCACGGGTAACGGGTAAAAGTACACACACACACACACACACACACACAGGCTATGTCTACAGTAGCCCGGATAAATTTGAAAACGGCGTATATGTCTGAAAACGCTCTGCGTCCACACTATCGTTTTCATGCATTTTCACAGAGTATTTCATCCACATTGAAACGGCCAAACGTGAAATGCAAGAAGATTCGACCTGCCTCATTTCTGTCTGCCATTTATTTATTTTCCAAAGCACAGAATTTTTTTTTAATGAACTAACAATGAGGTGGAGT